>NC_136508.1:90846361-90936361 GCF_053919585.1 Euprymna scolopes | reverse complement strand
CAGTTAAAAAAATAACTTCTAATTATTATGTGATCTATATACCAATGGTCTCCCTTGAATATGTATATATATATATATATATATATATATATTCAAGGGAGACAATTTGTATATAGATTACATAATTATTAGAATTTATTTTTTTTATGCTTAATTGAACTTTAATGCTTAGTTTTTCCATCAATTGTTTGACTTGGGTAATTGTTTTTAATGTATATTTGAAAAAAATCTATGTGCTAGTTGAGATAAGAAATAAAGAAAATTCTTACCTGTTACTTCCCAGGTGTTATCTCCACTTTTTCTCTTTTCTGCTTCTTGCTGAAACTCATGGCAATTTCAGGTTTGTTTGTGTTCTTTGTTACATATATATAATTTTTACTGTGATGATTTTTTTCCTTTTAATAATTTAAAAACTTCTTTCTTTTAATAATTTAAAAACTTTTTTTTAATGATATATTTAACTTTCTGGCTATAATCAAACACCCATGTACTACTTTTTTATTTTTTTTGTAGTTGCATAAGTTAGCTGATGAGAAGAAATACAAGCAGAACTGCATTCATTTAAATAAAGCTAATAGTTTAGAATTTGATTGTACCCAGATGTGCATGTACACAAAGAAAGAAACACTTACTTGAGGACTTCTGTAACTACAGGAAACATGTGGCAGCTAGGATAGGTGATGCTGCTGGATTCAGTTGTTTTTTCCAATGCACATAATTCTAACAATAGCTGATAGTAGAATTCCACCATGATCAAGGGGAGTACCTGAAATTACAAAAATATACACACAGAAGGAAAGAAAAAGAATACTTACTCTACTTCTATGACAATGATTGCTGCCAAGACTTCGAGATGCTAATGTTGGAAGAAACAGATAGACATACATCATACGCAGTTTGATTGTACCCCGATGTGCTTGAACGCAAAGAAAGAAATACTTGATTCAAAGTGCACAAGACATGTGGCAGACAGGAACGGTGATGCTGCTAGGTTTCATTGCTTGTTCCAATCTATAAAAAAGAGATGATATTTATAGTGTTGATAATCTACTGCTGTGTGAAAGCTGGAACAATGGAAACAGTTAAATTAAATTATCAAATCACAAAGACTGAAATCGAAATAAAAAGAAGAAAGGGTGATACTATACTCATCTTCCTGTCGGTGCAGACCACTTGCTGGTGACTGTTCGTTCGCCATTAAACTGGAAAGTAAAATAAAAAAAAGAAAAAAAAAAAAGAGGTTCCACCGGAGAAAGCTCTCGTCTGGGCAGCGAGCGAGGTGATGAACTCCCGAAAGGAGGGGCACTATATAAAAACAAGCTTTGCTGCGAACATCTCCTAAAAAGCGGTTTCTACTCAGAATAACAGGCGGAGCAGAAAACAGAGGTGTTCTCTCTACCCAACAGGATTCGTAAAGAGACCACTAGTTTGTGTTCATAAGATGGCGATGATCGCTCACAAAACTGGCATTCCTACTATCATATCGGAGGACCGTCATATATAATTGCACTACCATTTCGTATTGGAGGACGGTCATATATAATTGCACTACCATACCGTTTCGGAGTTCCTAGACAGTAGGAATAATAAAAGCGGCCTTAAAGCGGCTTGTGAGCACACAATCTAGTCGAACTCTAGTCGTCCTTAGTCGAGTCGAGGCAAGCCTGCATTACATAGTAACACGAGCACGTGTCGCCTGCTTAGAGGGTAGCCCCCTTCGGGAGATTCGAAAGCGCACCTCACAGCGGAAGAGCTTCGGAACCAATCGGACCGTACCCAGACTTGCAGCTATTTGTTAACTTGGAAGTGGAGTCAACACCCCGACACTGAGAAAAGAGCTTTCCAAAAGCTCAAAACCAGTTGCATGCAAAGTCGGGGAAACTGGGAGCAGGCTGGGGAGAACACGGGGCCTTGCAGGGAGGCCCATTTTTCTCTTGCGTTCGGTTTACATCTTTCGGGTATTGTTCTCCTTTCAGCCTGCCCCCATCACGCCTTTTTGCTCGCCACATGCAAGCGTATAAAAAGACGACCAGATGACGGACGCAACAAACTAATGCCGACATTTTCTGGATTTTTTTTTTTTTTTTTTTTTTTTTGCCAGAGCCCATTTAGCCGTGTAGCTGTTAAACTACAACGTTACACCCCCCTACCACGGTGAGGATAGGGTTGGACTTTAGGGGGGAAAATACACATCCAGTATTTTATCCAATAAAAGAACGGTTTATAAACTGCACAATTGTCACGGTAATTCTACAGTTTATGGACCGCCCTTAAATAATATTATATACATTATTTAATTTGTTAGATGAAAATCTAACAAATTAAATAAAAAGACGTTAATTTAGATTTAAATTTAAAATATTTTTTCCAAGAACAGCACGGTTTATAAACTGCACAATTGTCACGGTAATTCTATAGTCTATTGACCACCCTTAAATAATATTATATGTATGCTTTCATCTAACAAATTTAAAAAAAAGACGTTAATTTAGATTTAAATTTTAATATTTTTTTCCAAGAACAGCACGGTATATAAACTGCACAATTGTCACGGTAATTCTATAGTTTATTGACCGCCCTTAAATAATATTATATGTATGCTTTCACCTAACAAATTAAAAAAAAAGACGTTAATTTAGATTTAAATTTTAATATTTTTTCCAGCAAAAGCACGGTTTATAAACTGCACAATTGTCACGGTAATTCTATAGTTTATTGACCGCCCTTAAATAATATTATATGTATGCTTTCACCTAACAAATAAAAAAAAAGACGTTAATTTAGATTTAAATTTTAATATTTTTTCCAGCAAAAGCACGGTTTATAAACTGCACAATTGTCACGGTAATTCTATAGTTTATTGACCGCCCTTATATATTATATGTATGCTTTCATCTAACAAATTAAAAAAAAGACGTTAATTTAGATTTAAATTTTAATATTTTTTTCCAAGAACAGCACGGTTTATAAACTGCACAATTGTCACGGTAATTCTATAGTTTATTGACCACCCTTAAATAATATTATATGTATGCTTTCATCTAACAAATTTTAAAAAAAAGACGTTAATTTAGATTTAAATTTTAAATATTTTTTCCAAGAACAGCACGGTTTATAAACTGCACAATTGTCACGGTAATTCTATAGTTTATTGACCGCCCTTAAATAATATTATATGTATGCTTTCATCTAACAAATTAAATTAAAATACGTTAATTTTAGATTTAAATTAAAAATATTTTTTCCAGCAAAAGCACGGTTTATAAACTGCACAATTGTCACTGTGATTGTACAGTTTTTGGACCACCCTTAAATAATATTATATGTATGCTTTCACCTAACAAATTAAAAAAAAGACGTTAATTTAGATTAAAATTAAAAATATTTTTTTCAAGAACAGCACGGTCTATAAACTGCACAATTGTCACGGTAATATTTGTTGGCTGGCTTTCTAACAGTATAATAAAATATAAAAAGACGTTAAACGTTAAAATCGTGTAAACTACACGTGTCGAAATTTGAAAAGAAATTCGACGTGTTTATGAACTGTGCTCATACTAACAACGTTCATTGAACACTTGTGCAGTTTACACAACTGAAATAAATGCGTCATCTACTTTGAAATGAGAAGAAATAACCTTATTTTTTTTGACATCAGAGAAGTAGACAGAGGAGCGGCAGGGCGGCGGCTTAGCTGGGTCGACTGGCTGGTCATCTATTCTTACGGAACTCATCTCGCTGCCAGGGTCCAAACTGAATTTACAGCCCGTTTTCGGGCTCTTTTTATATTTCACCATCGGCGTGAAAACCGTTAACTTTTTCCGGGAAAAATCGAACAATTCGCAGTAGACGTTACAACCTTTTTACCTTTTATGGAGTTTGTGTTACCTAGCTGCCTTTTCATTGGTTGATTTAAACTTGTTTAGTTGAAGAGTGAATGTGGCGTGATATGCGCGCACGCACGCACGCACACACAGAGTAATACTTTGTGTTTGTGTGTGTTGGTGTCTTTATGCGAGTGTGTGTGTGTGTATGTGTTTATGTGAGTGTGTGTGCTGAGTTAAATTTGTTTAGTTTGAAGAGTGAACGTGGGCGTGTGTGTGTGTGTTTATGCAAGTGTGTGTGTATGTGGGTGTGTGCGTCGTTGAGAGAGAAAGAGAGAAAGGTTAGCACCCGGAAATTTAAAAAGTTATAAGAAGTTAAAAAAATAATATATATATATATATAAACTTAGTAGCAGGGGCACGGTGAAGCCAGAGAGAGAGAGAGAGAGAGAGAGAGAGAGAGAGAAAGAGAGAGGGGAAAGGAGAGAGAGAGAGAGAGAGAGAGAGGGTAACAGCATACGGTCTTTGGTCTTTGGTCAGAGTCTATTCCTGATATTAAACTTCGTCAGTAAATATAACTTTGGGCGAGTGTTTCAATTTCCCAAGTTTTTTTATTTATTAAAGTGCGGCACTGCCAGTGCGCTGCGGCAGTGCGGCAGTGCGGCACAGTAAAAACAGAAAGGTTATTTTTACGACATACCCCAGCGTAGTATAAACACCCCAACCTCCCGATTTTAAGAACGATTTTCGGAATGAACCCCTTCCCCCCGATTTCTCCATGTTAAGAACGGCTTTCTAGGTTGTTTTTTTTTTTTTCAGAAAGCCGTTCTTATCATGGAGAGGTTAGAGGTGATAATACTACGCTGGGGCAACTTGTAAAAAATATCAAAGAAAACTTCTGCGATATTTTTGGGTAAAATTTTGAAGTTAAATTCAATTTTTATCCTATCTTTTGCCTATTAAATTATTGGATGAAAGTACAGAATAGTTAACATTCCCCTCTCTACATTAAGAATGGCTGGGTGCCCGGAAAACTCGTCCCGGGAAAACTCGTCTCGGGAAAACTCGTCTCCGGAAAACTCGTCTCGGGAAAACTCGTCCCCTTTCGCTAGGTAGGAAAACTGGTCCCTTATTGAATAAATATCGATTGAAAGCACATTTTATGATCGTTCTTGAAGGAGAAATTGTTTTTTTAAATAGACTATAGCCCCCCCCCCCCATAATATTAAAAAAAATTTTTTTTACTTGTTTGATGTTTTTTTTTTTTTTTTTAAATAAAATCGATTTTCTAAGTGTCCGTTTTCTACCTAACTGGCTAAGTTCTTAGTGGTTTCACTTATTTTAAAGCGTTTATTATGTTCATAAACGAGACCGCATATTTTTTTATATTAATATAAAAAGAATTTACTTATTTACTGTTGTTATAAAAGGGTAAAATCGATTTGGGTTTGTATTACTGTACACATAGATTCGAAAAAATTGTCAAAAAACAAATATATAACAAATAAATGTTATCAAAGGCAAGATAAGTTACTTTCCTACCAAACTGGATATATTTTTCGTGTTTTTATTCAATGTAACATGTTTATTCAGCTCGAAAAACATACAGTGTTTACCGATGTATTGGACAATTCAAAATAGAGGCCGACTCTCTCTTAAACACAGTAAGTTCGGGAATAGGTGTTATAAATAATAAACTAGACAAAATACTATTAAAAAAAACACCGAATATATGTCAACCTATGTCACGGTAATATATATTGAGCGAATTTCTAACAGTATTTTGTCTAGTTTATTATTTTTCGAATCTATGTGTACAGTAATACAAACCAAAATTTTAATATTTTTTTAAATATAATTTAGAGAGGGGGGTATATCTCCCTCGGAAAAACAACCAACAAAAAATGAAATTAAAAAGAATCTTGATAAACGATAGCGGATTTTTTAATAAAATTGATTAATAAATTTATTTAGTGATTACTTTTTCTCTGAATGATTGATTTTAGAATTTTGAAGTAAAAATTTAAAAAATTAAAAATGAGTTAACGAGAGATTGTTAGCACATGGCATCTCTCGCGCCAAAAAAATATTTCGCTTTTGATTTATTAGTTAATTTTTGCAAAATTTGACAAGACGACAATAAATGTGGATAATTGATAGAATTATAATTTTAAATAACGCATGAGTGCATTGCATTTGGTATGAGAGAAAACGAAAACATAAAACAAAAAACTATCATAATTAAAAAACCAAAACAAAAAAGTAACGCTCCCAGTTTTTAATTTTTTTGTTTTGTTTTTTTATTATTGTTTTTATGACTCCAAAAAACATCGTTAAAATAAGAACCAAAAAGTTTTTAAATTAACTTTGTATGAACATAATAAACGCTTTAAAATAAGTGAAACCACTAAGAACTTAGCCAGTTAGGTAGAAAAAAAAACAAAAAAAACATTAAACAAATAAAAATATTTTTTTAAAATATTAGGGGGGGGCTATAGTCTATTTTAAAAAGCAATATCTCCTTCAAGAACGATCATAAAATGTGTTTTCAATCGATATTTATTCAATACGGGACCAGTTTTCCTACCTAGCGAAAGGGGACGAGTTTTCCGGAGACGAGTTTTCCGGAGACGAGTTTTCCCGAGACGAGTTTTCCCGGGACGAGTTTTCCTAAAATCGAATGGCTGTCTTAACTTTTAAGGTAATGATTTCTTTAAAAATTGCAATTAAAAAAAAAATAAACGGTTACTTTTACGACCTACCCCAGCGTAGTATAAACACCCAGTCTCTCCTTAAAAAAATATATGCATCCTATGCAGTTATGCTACCGTGCCGAAATAAAAACATTATTACTTAGAAATCTATTCTTTGTACTGTCATCTAACAATGTAATCAAGATGTTGTGAAACTTGAATTGAACGAGGAATAATTCCGAGTGAAACTCGAGTATCGCTTTTAGATAAACTCGACATCAGGTCAAATTTATTTAGTTTTGATTTAGCTTGGTCACATAATGCCAAACGAACATTTCGTCGATTTCAACAAAATTAAAAAAAAATAAAAACTTTTTCCCGACAGGTCGGGATTAGGGTTGTGAGGTGTGCTTAGAGTTTATGAAAATAAATGTTAGCAATAAAAACTTTTTAAAACCAAGTTAGAAAAAAGAAAACAATTTGCTTCCCCCACCAAATTATCATATTATTGGAGCGTCTAAATTAAGATTCTTCTTTTTTTTTTAGGCGATGTAATAAACCATATTTTAGAGTAGGGTGCCTCCTGTCTTTACTTTGGTTTGTATATTTTTCATGTAGCAAAAATGCTTCCGGGAGATCTTTTTAGGATTCTAAAGGTTTGCCTTTTTTTACACTTTTTATTATCTTCGAAAAATGTACACAAATGTAAACAAGCAGTTTACGATTTGAAATGCATCGTTAAAATGATATTTTTCGCGAGTTCTTTCAACTGTATAGTTTTTATTTCGTCGTCTTCAAGTCCAATGTAAACAAGTTCTTGATGAGCCGTTCATCTTAAGTAATCCAATTTACCAAATTTACACTTCTAACGATTACTATGATATTGTCCATTGACTACTGTACACACTTTAACCCTTATCCTCGAGTGGCCTCTGGGGCTTGATAAGTAGTGATTCCTTTATAAAATAAAAAATATTTCAATACTTTGATGGTGAGTCTATAGTCAGTCTGTGCTGATTTTCCTTGCGATATTCGTTTTCAGCATACCTGAACAAACTGAGGGTTGGCCCCTTTCATATGCCGCCTGTTAAAACTGTTCACACATGGTCGCCAGTGATTTACATTTCAAAATGCACGCATTAATAAAACAAGCTCCAAAACTAGTAGTCGGTCATTCTCTGCTAATTTTCCTTGCGATATTCGTTTTCAGCATACCTGAACAACTTGATGGTTGACCCCTTTCATATGCCGCCTGTTCAAACATGGTCGCCAGTGATTTACATTTCAAAATACACGCATTACTATCTCGAAAACTATTGGTCTGTCTGTGCTAATTTTCCTTGCGATATTCGTTTTCAGCATACCTGAACAAACTGAGGGTTGGCACCTTTCATATGCCGCCTGTTCAAACATGGTCGCCAGTGATTTACATTTCACAATACACGCATTAATAAAACTAGCTCCAACACTATTTGTCTCTGCTAATTTTCCTTGCGATATACGTTTTCAGCATACCTGAACAAACTGAGGGTTGGCCCCTTTCATACACCGCCTGGTTAAACTGTTCAAACAGGGTCGCCAGTGATTTACATTTCAAAATACACGCCTTAATAAAACTAGCTCCAACACTATTTGTCTCTGCTAATTTCCTTGCGATATTCGTTTTCAGCATACCTGAACAAACTGAGGGTTGGCACCCTCATATGCCGCCTGTTCAAACATGGTCGCCAGTGATTTACATTTCCAAATACAACCGTTAATAAAACTAGCTCCAACACTATTTGTCTCTGCTAATTTTCCTTGCGATATTCGTTTTCAGCATACCTGAACAAACTGAGGGTTGGCCCCTTTCATAAGCCGCCTGTTAAAACTGTTCACACATGGTCACTAGTGATTTATATTTCAAAATACACGCATTAATAAAACTAGCTCCAAAACTATTTGTCTGTGCTAATTTTCCTTGCGATATTCGTTTTCAGCATACATGAACAAACTGAGGGTTGGCACCTTTCATATGCCGCCTGTTCAAACAGGGTCGCCAGTGATTTACATTTCACAATACACGCATTAATAAAACTAGCTCCAAAACTATTTATCTCTGCTAATTTTCCTTGCGATATTCGTTTTCAGCATACCTGAACAAACTGAGGGTTGGCCCCTTTCATACACCGCCTGGTTAAACTGTTCAAACAGGGTCGCCAGTGATTTACATTTCAAAATACACGCCTTAATAAAACTAGCTCCAAAACTATTTGTCTGTGCTAATTTTCCTTGCGATATTCGTTTTCAGCATACATGAAAAAACTGAGGGTTGGCCCCTTTCATACACCGCCTGCTCAAACATGGTCGCCAGTGATTTACATTTCCAAATACACGTATTAATACCTCGAAAACTATTCGTCTGTCTGTGCTAATTTTCCTTGCGATATTCGTTTTCAGCATACCTGAACAAACTGAGGTTTTGCCCCTTTCATATGCCGCCTGTTCAAACATGGTCGCCAGTGATTTACATTTCAAAATACACGCATTAATAAAACTAGCTCCAAGACTATTTTTCTCTGCTAATTTTCCTTGCGATATTCGTTTTCAGCACACCTGAACAAACTGACGGTTCGAGTTTTCCGGGTACGGTTTTTCCGGAGACGAGTTTTCCCGGGACAAGTTTTCCGGGCACTGGTATAAGTGCTATGGGTTCATGAGAGCACATCCCATTAAAGTACTTGTAAACAGGGATGCAACACCGAGGCGATGGGACAGACGTTGGAGATTGACCTATAGCACGCACGGGGCCTATTAGATTAGATACTCTTTTTTTTGTTGTTTTTGTGCTCAACTATAAAAACCGACTTCTTCATTTGTGTTTGCTTCTCATTTTCGCTTTTTCTCTGATAAGTGTTTCGCTAATGTGAAAAAGAAAACATGTTCGAACGTTTGCTGACATTTACTGGATGTGTTCCTACCCGTATTTTGCTTAATTTTCGAGTTTGGAGCGATTATCGAGTCTCACAAGATGTCTGTAAAATGTCAGACACTTCTTTATTGTTCTAACTTAAAACCGTGCGCTACTTTTGTTTGTGTTAAATAAACGTTTTAAAATAAGTTAAAACAACAAAAATGTGATCTAGGTAGGTAGAAGAGTAACTTATCTTGCCTTTGGTAACATTCATTTTCTTACATATTTATTTGTTCACTACTTTTTCGTTTTGTCCTCTTGAATGCGAAATATTCGCCGTGGAATTTCCACGGGTCACGATTATTTCGTTTTATTAATCTTAAGTTTCATAGAATAAAAAGTTCAGACACAACTTTGTCGAGCCACTTGTAATCGATTTCATTTAACCTCTGTTTGACCCCGGCACGTACGATCCTTTCTCTCCTTCCCTCACTCTCTCTCTCTTCTTTAGCTTGGTGACAAGCGATATGCTTATGTGTGCGTGTGTGTGTGTGTGTGTGTGTGTATGTGTGTACATGCGTGCGTATGTGTGTTGTCGTAATCACCAAAATTTAAAAAAATAAAAACTTTTTTCCCTGACCGGTCGGGATTAGGGTTGTGAGGTGTGGTTAGAGTTCATGAAAATAAATGTTAGCAATAAAAACTTTTTAAAACCAAGTTAGAAAAAAGAAAACAATTTACTTCCCCACGGAGCCCCCGATTCTTCTTCTTTTTTTAGGCGATGTAATAAACCATATTTTTGAGCAGGGTTGCCTCCTCTCTTTATTTTGGTTTGTATATTTTTCATGTTGCAAAAATGCTCCCGGGAGATCTTTTTAGGATTCTAAAGGTTTGCTTTTTTTTACACTTTTTATTATCTTCGAAAAATGTATAAAAAAATGTAAACAGGCAGTTTACGATTTGAAATGCATCGTTAAAATGATATTTTTTGCTAGTTCTTTCAACTTTATATTTTTATTTCGTCGTCTTCAAGTCCAATGTAAACAAGTTCTTGATGAGCCGTTCCTCTTAAATAATCCAATTTACCAAATTTACACTTCTAACGATTACTATGATATTGTCCATTGACTACTGTACACACTTTAACCCTTATCCTCGAGTGGCCTCTGGGGCTTGATAAGTAGTGATTCCTTTATAAAATAAAAAATATTTCAATACTTTGATGGTGAGTCTATAGTCAGTCTGTGCTGATTTTCCTTGCGATATTCGTTTTCAGCATACCTGAACAAACTGAGGGTTGGCCCCTTTCATATGCCGCCTGTTTAAACATGGTCGCCAGTGATTTACATTTCAAAATACACGCATTAATAAAACTAGCTCCAAAACTAGTAGTCGGTCATTCTCTGCTAATTTTCCTTGCGATATTCGTTTTCAGCATACCTGAACAAACTGAGGGTTTGCCCCTTTCATATGCCGCTTGTTCAAACATGGTCGCCAGTGATTTACATTTCAAAATACACGCATTACTATCTCGAAAACTATTCGTCTGTCTGTGCTATTTTTCCTTGCGATATTCGTTTTCAGCATACCTGAACAAACTGAGGGTTGGCCCCTTTCATATGCCGCTTGTTCAAACATGCTCGCCAGTGATTTACATTTCAAAATACACGCATTAATAAAACTAGCTCCAAAACTATTTGTCTCTGATAATTTTCTTTGCGATATTCGTTTTCAGCATACCTGAACAAACTGAGGGTTGGCCCCCCTCATATGCCGCCTGTTCAAACATGGTCGCCAGTGATTTACATTTCCAAATACACGCGTTAATAAAACTAGCTCCAACACTATTTGTCTGTGCTAATTTTCCTTGCGATATTCGTTTTCAGCATACCTGAACAAACTGAGGGTTGGCCCCTTTCATAAGCCGCCTGTTAAAACTGTTCACACATGGTCACTGGTGATTTACATTTCAAAATACACGCATTAATAAAACTAGCTCCAAAACTATTTGTCTGTGCTAATTTTCCTTGCGATATTCGTTTTCAGCATACCTGAACAAACAGGTTTTGCCCCTTTCATATGCCGCCTGTTCAAACATGGTCGCCAGTGATTTACATTTCAAAATACACGCATTAATAAAACTAGCTCCAAGACTATTTTTCTCTGCTAATTTTCCTTGCGATATTCGTTTTCAGCATACCTGAACAAACTGACGGTTCGAGTTTTCCGGGTACGGTTTTTCCGGAGACGAGTTTTCCCGGGACAAGTTTTCCGGGCACTGGTATAAGTTCTATGGGTTCATGAGAGCACATCCCATTAAAGTACTTGTAAACAGGGATGCAACACCGAGGCGATGGGACAGACGTTGGAGATTGACCTATAGCACGCACGGGGGGCCTATTAGATTAGATACTCTCTTTTTTGTTGTTTTTGTGCCCAACGATAAAAACCGACTTCTTCATTTGTGTTTGCTTCTCATTTTCGCTTTTGCTCTGATAAGAGTTTCGCTAATGTGAAAAAGAAAACAGGTACGAACGTTTGCTGACATTTATTGGATGTGTTCCTACCAGTATTTTGCTTAATTTTCGAGTTTGGAGCGATTATCGAGTCTCACAAGATGTCTGTAAAATGTCAGACACTTCTTTATTGTTCTAACTTAAAACCGTGCGCTACTTTTGTTTGTGTTAAATAAACGTTTTAAAATAAGTTAAAGCAACAAAAATGTGATCTAGGTAGATAGAAGAGTAACTTGTCTTGCCTTTGGTAACATTCATTTTCTTATATATTTATTTGTTCACTACCTTTTCGTTTTGTTCTCTTGAATGCGAAATATTCGCTATGAAATTTCCACGGGTCACGATTATTTCGTTTTATTAATCTTAAGTTTCATAGAATAAAAAGTTCTGACACAACTTTGTCGAGCGATTTATAATCGATTTCATTTAACTTCTGTTTGACCCCGGCACGTACGATCCTTTCTCTCCTTCCCCCACTCTCTCTCTCTTCTTTAGCTTGGTGACAAGCGATATGCTTATGTGTGCGTGCGTGTGTGTGTGTGTATGTGTGTACATGCGTTCGTATGTGTGTTGTCGTATTCACCAAAATTTAAAAAAATAAAAACGTTTTTCCCCGACCGGCCGGATTAGGGTTGTGAGGTGTGGTTAGAGTTCATGAAAATAAATGTTAGCAATAAAAACTTTTTAAAACCAAGTTAGAAAAAAGAAAACAATTTGGGTTTGTATTACTGTACACATAGATTCGAAAAAGTTGTCAAAAAACAAATATAGAACAAATAAATGTTATCAAAGGCAAGATAAGTTACTTTTCTACCTAACTGGATATAATTCACGTGTTTTTATTCAGTGTAACATGTTTATTCAGCTCGAAAAACATGCAATGTTTACCGATGTATTGGAAAATTCAAAATGGCAGCCGACTGTCTCTCGGAGAGGGTACGTTTGGGAAAAGGTATTATAAATAATAAACTAGACAAAATACTGTTAGAAATTCGCTCAATATATGTTACCGTGACATCAGTTGACATGTATTCGGTTGTTTTCTAACAGTATTTTGTCTAGTTTATTATTTATAATACCTTTTCCCAAACGTACCCTCTCCGAGAGACAGTCGGCTGCCATTTTGAATTTTCCAATACATCGGTAAACATTGCATGTTTTTCGAGCTGAATAAACATGTTACACTGAATAAAAACACGTGAATTATATCCAGTTAGGTAGAAAATTAACTTATCTTGCCTTTGATAACATTTATTTGTTCTATATTTGTTTTTTGACAACTTTTTCGAATCTATGTGTACAGTAATGCAAACCCAACAATTTACTTCCCCACGGAGCCCCCGATTCTTCTTCTTTTTTTAGGCGATGTAGTAAACCATATTTTTGAGCAGGGTTGTCTCCTCTCTTTATTTTGGTTTGTATATGTTTCATGTTGCAAAAATGCTCCCGGGAGATCTTTTTAGGATTCTAAAGGTTTGCTTTTTTTTACACTTTTTATTATCTTCGAAAAATGTATAAAAAAATGTAAACAGGCAGTTTACGATTTGAAATGCATCGTTAAAATGATATTTTTTGCTAGTTCTTTCAACTTTATATTTTTATTTCGTCGTCTTCAAGTCCAATGTAAACAAGTTCTTGATGAGCCGTTCCTCTTAAATAATCCAATTTACCAAATTTACACTTCTAACGATTACTATGATATTGTCCATTGACTACTGTACACACTTTAACCCTTATCCTCGAGTGGCCTCTGGGGCTTGATAAGTAGTGATTCCTTTATAAAATAAAAAAATATTTCAATACTTTGATGGTGAGTCTATAGTCAGTCTGTGCTGATTTTCCTTGCGATATTCGTTTTCAGCATACCTGAACAAACTGAGGGTTGGCCCCTTTCATATGCCGCCTGTTTAAACATGGTCGCCAGTGATTTACATTTCAAAATACACGCATTAATAAAACTAGCTCCAAAACTAGTAGTCGGTCATTCTCTGCTAATTTTCCTTGCGATATTCGTTTTCAGCATACCTGAACAAACTGAGGGTTTGCCCCTTTCATATGCCGCTTGTTCAAACATAGTCGCCAGTGATTTACATTTCAAAATACACGCATTACTATCTCGAAAACAATTCGTCTGTCTGTGCTAAGTTTCCTTGCGATATTCGTTTTCAGCATACCTGAACAAACTGAGGGTTGGCCCCTTTCATATGCTGCCTGTTCAAACATGGTCGCCGTGATTTACATTTCAAAATACACGCATTAATAAAACAAATAAATGTTATCAAAGGCAAGATAAGTTACTTTCCTACCAAACTGGATATATTTTTCGTGTTTTTATTCAATGTAACATGTTTATTCAGCTCGAAAAACATACAGTGTTTACCGATGTATTGGATAATTCAAAATAGCGGCCGACTCTCTCTTAAACACAGTAAGTTCGGGAATAGGTGTTATAAATAATAAACTAGACAAAATACTATTAAAAAAAACACCGAATATATGTCAACCTATGTCACGGTAATATATATTGAGCGAATTTCTAACAGTATTTTGTCTAGTTTATTATTTTTCGAATCTATGTGTACAGTAATACAAACCAAAATTTTAATATTTTTTTAAATATAATTTAGAGAGGGGGGTATATCTCCCTCGGAAAAACAACCAACAAAAAATGAAATTAAAAAGAATCTTGATAAACGATAGCGGATTTTTTAATAAAATTGATTAATAAATTTATTTAGTGATTACTTTTTCTCTGAATGATTGATTTTAGAATTTTGAAGTAAAAATTAAAAAAATTAAAAATGAGTTAACGAGAGATTGTTAGCACATGGCATCTCTCGCGCCAAAAAAATATTTCGCTTTTGATTTATTAGTTAATTTTTGCAAAATTTGACAGGACGACAATAAATGTGGATAATTGATAGAATTATAATTTTATATAACGCATGAGTGCATTGCATTTGGTATGGGAGAAAACGAAAACATAAAACAAAAAACTATCATAATTAAAAAACCAAAACAAAAAAGTAACGCTCCCAGTTTTTAATTTTTTTGTTTTGTTTTTTTATTATTGTTTTTATGACTCCAAAAAACATCGTTAAAATAAGAACCAAAAAGTTTTTAAATTAACTTTGTATGAACATAATAAACGCTTTAAAATAAGTGAAACCACTAAGAACTTAGCCAGTTAGGTAGAAAAAAAAACAAAAAAAACATTAAACAAATAAAAATATTTTTTTAAAATATTAGGGGGGGGCTATAGTCTATTTTAAAAAGCAATATCTCCTTCAAGAACGATCATAAAATGTGTTTTCAATCGATATTTATTCAATACGGGACCAGTTTTCCTACCTAGCGAAAGGGGACGAGTTTTCCGGAGACGAGTTTTCCGGAGACGAGTTTTCCCGAGACGAGTTTTCCCGAGACGAGTTTTCCCGAGACGAGTTTTCCCGGGACGAGTTTTCCTAAAATCGAATGGCTGTCTTAACTTTTAAGGTAATGATTTCTTTAAAAATTGCAATTAAAAAAAAAAATAAACGGTTACTTTTACGACCTACCCCAGCGTAGTATAAACACCCAGTCTCTCCTTAAAAAAATATATGCATCCTATGCAGTTATGCTACCGTGCCGAAATAAAAACATTATTACTTAGAAATCTATTCTTTGTACTGTCATCTAACAATGTAATCAAGATGTTGTGAAACTTGAATTGAACGAGGAATAATTCCGAGTGAAACTCGAGTATCGCTTTTAGATAAACTCGACATCAGGTCAAATTTATTTAGTTTTGATTTAGCTTGGTCACATAATGCCAAACGAACATTTCGTCGATTTCAACAAAATTAAAAAAAAATAAAAACTTTTTCCCGACAGGTCGGGATTAGGGTTGTGAGGTGTGGTTAGATTTTATGAAAATAAATGTTAGCAATAAAAACTTTTTAAAACCAAGTTAGAAAAAAGAAAACAATTTGCTTCCCCCACCAAATTATCATATTATTGGAGCGTCTAAATAAGGATTCTTTTTTTTTTTTTTAGGCGATGTAATAAACCATATTTTAGAGTAGGGTGCCTCCTGTCTTTACTTTGGTTTGTATATTTTTCATGTAGCAAAAATGCTTCCGGGAGATCTTTTTAGGATTCTAAAGGTTTGCCTTTTTTTACACTTTTTATTATCTTCGAAAAATGTACACAAATGTAAACAAGCAGTTTACGATTTGAAATGCATCGTTAAAATGATATTTTTCGCGAGTTCTTTCAACTGTATAGTTTTTATTTCGTCGTCTTCAAGTCCAATGTAAACAAGTTCTTGATGAGCCGTTCATCTTAAGTAATCCAATTTACCAAATTTACACTTCTAACGATTACTATGATATTGTCCATTGACTACTGTATGTACACACTTTAACCCTTATCCTCGAGTGGCCTCTGGGGCTTGATAAGTAGTGATTCCTTTATAAAATAAAAAATATTTCAATACTTTGATGGTGAGTCTATAGTCAGTCTGTGCTGATTTTCCTTGCGATATTCGTTTTCAGCATACCTGAACAAACTGAGGGTTGGCCCCTTTCATATGCCGCCTGTTAAAACTGTTCACACATGGTCGCCAGTGATTTACATTTCAAAATACACGCATTAATAAAACAAGCTCCAAAACTAGTAGTCGGTCATTCTCTGCTAATTTTCCTTGCGATATTCGTTTTCAGCATACCTGAACAACTTGATGGTTGGCCCCTTTCATATGCCGCCTGTTCAAACATGGTCGCCAGTGATTTACATTTCAAAATACACGCATTACTATCTCGAAAACTATTGGTCTGTTTGTGCAAATTTTCCTTGCTATATTCGCTTTCAGCATACCTGAACAAACTGAGGGTTGGCACCTTTCATATGCCGCCTGTTCAAACATGGTCGCCAGTGATTTACATTTCACAATACACGCATTAATAAAACTAGCTCCAAAACTATTTGTCTCTGCTAATTTTCCTTGCGATATTCGTTTTCAGCATACCTGAACAAACTGAGGGTTGGCCCCTTTCAAACACCGCCTGGTTAAACTGTTCAAACAAGGTCGCCAGTGATTTACATTTCAAAATACACGCCTTAATAAAACTAGCTCCAACACTATTTGTCTCTGCTAATTTCCTTGCGATATTCGTTTTCAGCATACCTGAACAAACTGAGGGTTGGCCCCCTCATATGCCGCCTGTTCAAATATGGTCGCCAGTGATTTGCATTTCCAAATACAACCGTTAATAAAACTAGCTCCAACACTATTTGTCTCTGCTAATTTTCCTTGCGATATTCGTTTTCAGCATACCTGAACAAACTGAGGGTTGGCCCCTTTCATAAGCCGCCTGTTAAAACTGTTCAAACATGGTCACTAGTGATTTACATTTCAAAATACACGCATTAATAAAACTAGCTCCAAAACTATTTATCTCTGCTAATTTTCCTTGCGATATTCGTTTTCAGCATACCTGAACAAACTGAGGGTTGGCCCCTTTCAAACACCGCCTGGTTAAACTGTTCAAACAAGGTCGCCAGTGATTTACATTTCAAAATACACGCCTTAATAAAACAAGCTCCAACACTATTTGTCTCTGCTAATTTCCTTGCGATATTCGTTTTCAGCATACCTGAACAAACTGAGGGTTGGCCCCTTTCATACACCGCCTACTCAAACATGGTCGCCAGTGATTTACATTTCCAAATACACGTATTAATACCTCGAAAACTATTCGTCTGTCTGTGCTAATTTTCCTTGCGATATTCGTTTTCAGCATACCTGAACAAACTGAGGTTTTGCCCCTTTCATATGCCGCCTGTTCAAACATGGTCGCCAGTGATTTACATTTCAAAATACACGCATTAATAAAACTAGCTCCAAGACTATTTGTCTGTGCTAATTTTCCTTGCGATATTCGTTTTCAGCACACCTGAACAAACTGACGGTTCGAGTTTTCCGGGTACGGTTTTTCCGGAGACGAGTTTTCCCGGGACAAGTTTTCAGGGCACTGGTATAAGTGCTATGGGTTCATGAGAGCACATCCCATTAAAGTACTTGTAAACAGGGATGCAACACCGAGGCGATGGGACAGACGTTGGAGATTGACCTATAGCACGCACGGGGCCTATTAGATTAGATACTCTTTTTTTTGTTGTTTTTGTGCTCAACTATAAAAACCGACTTCTTCATTTGTGTTTGCTTCTCATTTTCGCTTTTTCTCTGATAAGTGTTTCGCTAATGTGAAAAAGAAAACATGTTCGAACGTTTGCTGACATTTACTGGATGTGTTCCTACCAGTATTTTGCTTAATTTTCGAGTTTGGAGCGATTATCGAGTCTCACAAGATGTCTGTAAAATGTCAGACACTTCTTTATTGTTCTAACTTAAAACCGTGCGCTACTTTTGTTTGTGTTAAATAAACGTTTTAAAATAAGTGAAAGCAACAAAAATGTGATCTAGGTAGATAGAAGAGTAACTTTTCTTGCCTTTGGTAACATTCATTTTCTTATATATTTATTTGTTCACTACCTTTTCGTTTTGTTCTCTTGAATGCGAAATATTCGCTATGAAATTTCCACGGGTCACGATTATTTCGTTTTATTAATCTTAAGTTTCATAGAATAAAAAGTTCTGACACAACTTTGTCGAGCGATTTATAATCGATTTCATTTAACTTCTGTTTGACCCCGGCACGTACGATCCTTTCTCTCCTTCCCCCACTCTCTCTCTCTTCTTTAGCTTGGTGACAAGCGATATGCTTATGTGTGCGTGCGTGCGTGTGTGTGTGTGTATGTGTGTACATGCGTTCGTATGTGTGTTGTCGTATTCACCAAAATTTAAAAAAATAAAAACGTTTTTCCCCGACCGGCCGGATTAGGGTTGTGAGGTGTGGTTAGAGTTCATGAAAATAAATGTTAGCAATAAAAACTTTTTAAAAACCAAGTTAGAAAAAAGAAAACAATTTGGGTTTGTATTACTGTACACATAGATTCGAAAAAGTTGTCAAAAAACAAATATAGAACAAATAAATGTTATCAAAGGCAAGATAAGTTACTTTTCTACCTAACTGGATATAATTCACGTGTTTTTATTCAGTGTAACATGTTTATTCAGCTCGAAAAACATGCAATGTTTACCGATGTATTGGAAAATTCAAAATGGCAGCCGACTGTCTCTCGGAGAGGGTACGTTTGGGAAAAGGTATTATAAATAATAAACTAGACAAAATACTGTTAGAAATTCGCTCAATATATGTTACCGTGACATCAGTTGACATGTATTCGGTTGTTTTCTAACAGTATTTTGTCTAGTTTATTATTTATAATACCTTTTCCCAAACGTACCCTCTCCGAGAGACAGTCGGCTGCCATTTTGAATTTTCCAATACATCGGTAAACATTGCATGTTTTTCGAGCTGAATAAACATGTTACACTGAATAAAAACACGTGAATTATATCCAGTTAGGTAGAAAATTAACTTATCTTGCCTTTGATAACATTTATTTGTTCTATATTTGTTTTTTGACAACTTTTTCGAATCTATGTGTACAGTAATGCAAACCCAACAATTTACTTCCCCACGGAGCCCCCGATTCTTCTTCTTTTTTTAGGCGATGTAGTAAACCATATTTTTGAGCAGGGTTGTCTCCTCTCTTTATTTTGGTTTGTATATGTTTCATGTTGCAAAAATGCTCCCGGGAGATCTTTTTAGGATTCTAAAGGTTTGCTTTTTTTTACACTTTTTATTATCTTCGAAAAATGTATAAAAAAATGTAAACAGGCAGTTTACGATTTGAAATGCATCGTTAAAATGATATTTTTTGCTAGTTCTTTCAACTTTATATTTTTATTTCGTCGTCTTCAAGTCCAATGTAAACAAGTTCTTGATGAGCCGTTCCTCTTAAATAATCCAATTTACCAAATTTACACTTCTAACGATTACTATGATATTGTCCATTGACTACTGTACACACTTTAACCCTTATCCTCGAGTGGCCTCTGGGGCTTGATAAGTAGTGATTCCTTTATAAAATAAAAAAATATTTCAATACTTTGATGGTGAGTCTATAGTCAGTCTGTGCTGATTTTCCTTGCGATATTCGTTTTCAGCATACCTGAACAAACTGAGGGTTGGCCCCTTTCATATGCCGCCTGTTTAAACATGGTCGCCAGTGATTTACATTTCAAAATACACGCATTAATAAAACTAGCTCCAAAACTAGTAGTCGGTCATTCTCTGCTAATTTTCCTTGCGATATTCGTTTTCAGCATACCTGAACAAACTGAGGGTTTGCCCCTTTCATATGCCGCTTGTTCAAACATAGTCGCCAGTGATTTACATTTCAAAATACACGCATTACTATCTCGAAAACAATTCGTCTGTCTGTGCTAAGTTTCCTTGCGATATTCGTTTTCAGCATACCTGAACAAACTGAGGGTTGGCCCCTTTCATATGCTGCCTGTTCAAACATGGTCGCCGTGATTTACATTTCAAAATACACGCATTAATAAAACAAATAAATGTTATCAAAGGCAAGATAAGTTACTTTCCTACCAAACTGGATATATTTTTCGTGTTTTTATTCAATGTAACATGTTTATTCAGCTCGAAAAACATACAGTGTTTACCGATGTATTGGATAATTCAAAATAGCGGCCGACTCTCTTTTAAACACAGTAAGTTCGGGAATAGGTGTTATAAATAATAAACTAGACAAAATACTATTAAAAAAAACACCGAATATATGTCAACCTATGTCACGGTAATATATATTGAGCGAATTTCTAACAGTATTTTGTCTAGTTTATTATTTTTCGAATCTATGTGTACAGTAATACAAACCAAAATTTTAATATTTTTTGAAATATAATTTAGAGAGGGGGGTATATCTCCCTCGGAAAAACAACCAACAAAAAATGAAATTAAAAAGAATCTTGATAAACGATAGCGGATTTTTTAATAAAATTGATTAATAAATTTATTTAGTGATTACTTTTTCTCTGAATGATTGATTTTAGAATTTTGAAGTAAAAATTAAAAAAATTAAAAATGAGTTAACGAGAGATTGTTAGCACATGGCATCTCTCGCGCCAAAAAAATATTTCGCTTTTGATTTATTAGTTAATTTTTGCAAAATTTGACAGGACGACAATAAATGTGGATAATTGATAGAATTATAATTTTATATAACGCATGAGTGCATTGCATTTGGTATGGGAGAAAACGAAAACATAAAACAAAAAACTATCATAATTAAAAAACCAAAACAAAAAAGTAACGCTCCCAGTTTTTAATTTTTTTGTTTTGTTTTTTTATTATTGTTTTTATGACTCCAAAAAACATCGTTAAAATAAGAACCAAAAAGTTTTTAAATTAACTTTGTATGAACATAATAAACGCTTTAAAATAAGTGAAACCACTAAGAACTTAGCCAGTTAGGTAGAAAAAAAAACAAAAAAAACATTAAACAAATAAAAATATTTTTTTAAAATATTAGGGGGGGGCTATAGTCTATTTTAAAAAGCAATATCTCCTTCAAGAACGATCATAAAATGTGTTTTCAATCGATATTTATTCAATACGGGACCAGTTTTCCTACCTAGCGAAAGGGGACGAGTTTTCCGGAGACGAGTTTTCCGGAGACGAGTTTTCCCGAGACGAGTTTTCCCGGGACGAGTTTTCCTAAAATCGAATGGCTGTCTTAACTTTTAAGGTAATGATTTCTTTAAAAATTGCAATTAAAAAAAAAAATAAACGGTTACTTTTACGACCTACCCCAGCGTAGTATAAACACCCAGTCTCTCCTTAAAAAAATATATGCATCCTATGCAGTTATGCTACCGTGCCGAAATAAAAACATTATTACTTAGAAATCTATTCTTTGTACTGTCATCTAACAATGTAATCAAGATGTTGTGAAACTTGAATTGAACGAGGAATAATTCCGAGTGAAACTCGAGTATCGCTTTTAGATAAACTCGACATCAGGTCAAATTTATTTAGTTTTGATTTAGCTTGGTCACATAATGCCAAACGAACATTTCGTCGATTTCAACAAAATTAAAAAAAAATAAAAACTTTTTCCCGACAGGTCGGGATTAGGGTTGTGAGGTGTGGTTAGATTTTATGAAAATAAATGTTAGCAATAAAAACTTTTTAAAACCAAGTTAGAAAAAAGAAAACAATTTGCTTCCCCCACCAAATTATCATATTATTGGAGCGTCTAAATAAGGATTCTTTTTTTTTTTTTTAGGCGATGTAATAAACCATATTTTAGAGTAGGGTGCCTCCTGTCTTTACTTTGGTTTGTATATTTTTCATGTAGCAAAAATGCTTCCGGGAGATCTTTTTAGGATTCTAAAGGTTTGCCTTTTTTTACACTTTTTATTATCTTCGAAAAATGTACACAAATGTAAACAAGCAGTTTACGATTTGAAATGCATCGTTAAAATGATATTTTTCGCGAGTTCTTTCAACTGTATAGTTTTTATTTCGTCGTCTTCAAGTCCAATGTAAACAAGTTCTTGATGAGCCGTTCATCTTAAGTAATCCAATTTACCAAATTTACACTTCTAACGATTACTATGATATTGTCCATTGACTACTGTATGTACACACTTTAACCCTTATCCTCGAGTGGCCTCTGGGGCTTGATAAGTAGTGATTCCTTTATAAAATAAAAAATATTTCAATACTTTGATGGTGAGTCTATAGTCAGTCTGTGCTGATTTTCCTTGCGATATTCGTTTTCAGCATACCTGAACAAACTGAGGGTTGGCCCCTTTCATATGCCGCCTGTTAAAACTGTTCACACATGGTCGCCAGTGATTTACATTTCAAAATACACGCATTAATAAAACAAGCTCCAAAACTAGTAGTCGGTCATTCTCTGCTAATTTTCCTTGCGATATTCGTTTTCAGCATACCTGAACAACTTGATGGTTGGCCCCTTTCATATGCCGCCTGTTCAAACATGGTCGCCAGTGATTTACATTTCAAAATACACGCATTACTATCTCGAAAACTATTGGTCTGTTTGTGCTAATTTTCGTTGCTATATTCGTTTTCAGCATACCTGAACAAACTGAGGGTTGGCACCTTTCATATGCCGCCTGTTCAAACATGGTCGCCAGTGATTTACATTTCACAATACACGCATTAATAAAACTAGCTCCAAAACTATTTATCTCTGCTAATTTTCCTTGCGATATTCGTTTTCAGCATACCTGAACAAACTGAGGGTTGGCCCCTTTCAAACACCGCCTGGTTAAACTGTTCAAACAAGGTCGCCAGTGATTTACATTTCAAAATACACGCCTTAATAAAACTAGCTCCAACACTATTTGTCTCTGCTAATTTCCTTGCGATATTCGTTTTCAGCATACCTGAACAAACTGAGGGTTGGCCCCCTCATATGCCGCCTGTTCAAATATGGTCGCCAGTGATTTGCATTTCCAAATACAACCGTTAATAAAACTAGCTCCAACACTATTTGTCTGTGCTAATTTTCCTTGCGATATTCGTTTTCAGCATACCTGAACAAACTGAGGGTTGGCCCCTTTCATAAGCCGCCTGTTAAAACTGTTCAAACATGGTCACTAGTGATTTACATTTCAAAATACACGCATTAATAAAACTAGCTCCAAAACTATTTGTCTGTGCTAATTTTCCTTGCGATATTCGTTTTCAGCATACATGAACAAACTGAGGGTTGGCACCTTTCATATGCCGCCTGTTCAAACAGGGTCGCCAGTGATTTACATTTCACAATACACGCATTAATAAAACTAGCTCCAAAACTATTTGTCTGTGCTAATTTTCCTTGCGATATTCGTTTTCAGCATACCTGAACAAACTGAGGGTTGGCCCCTTTCAGACACCGCCTGGTTAAACTGTTCAAACAGGGTCGCCAGTGATTTACATTTCAAAATACACGCATTAATAAAACTAGCTCCAAAACTATTTGTCTGTGCTAATTTTCCTTGCGATATTCGTTTTCAGCATACATGAACAAACTGAGGGTTGGCCCCTTTCATACACCGCCTACTCAAACATGGTCGCCAGTGATTTACATTTCCAAATACACGTATTAATACCTCGAAAACTATTCGTCTGTCTGTGCTAATTTTCCTTGCGATATTCGTTTTCAGCATACCTGAACAAACTGAGGTTTTGCCCCTTTCATATGCCGCCTGTTCAAACATGGTCGCCAGTGATTTACATTTCAAAATACACGCATTAATAAAACTAGCTCCAAGACTATTTTTCTCTGCTAATTTTCCTTGCGATATTCGTTTTCAGCACACCTGAACAAACTGACGGTTCGAGTTTTCCGGGTACGGTTTTTCCGGAGACGAGTTTTCCCGGGACAAGTTTTCAGGGCACTGGTATAAGTGCTATGGGTTCATGAGAGCACATCCCATTAAAGTACTTGTAAACAGGGATGCAACACCGAGGCGATGGGACAGACGTTGGAGATTGACCTATAGCACGCACGGGGCCTATTAGATTAGATACTCTTTTTTTTGTTGTTTTTGTGCTCAACTATAAAAACCGACTTCTTCATTTGTGTTTGCTTCTCATTTTCGCTTTTTCTCTGATAAGTGTTTCGCTAATGTGAAAAAGAAAACATGTTCGAACGTTTGCTGACATTTACTGGATGTGTTCCTACCAGTATTTTGCTTAATTTTCGAGTTTGGAGCGATTATCGAGTCTCACAAGATGTCTGTAAAATGTCAGACACTTCTTTATTGTTCTAACTTAAAACCGTGCGCTACTTTTGTTTGTGTTAAATAAACGTTTTAAAATAAGTTAAAACAACAAAAATGTGATCTAGGTAGGTAGAAGAGTAACTTATCTTGCCTTTGGTAACATTCATTTTCTTATATATTTATTTGTTCACTACTTTTTCGTTTTGTCCTCTTGAATGCGAAATATTCGCCGTGGAATTTCCACGGGTCACGATTATTTCGTTTTATTAATCTTAAGTTTCATAGAATAAAAAGTTCAGACACAACTTTGTCGAGCCATTTGTAATCGATTTCATTTAACTTCTGTTTGACCCCGGCACGTACGATCCTTTCTCTCCTTCCCTCACTCTCTCTCTCTTCTTTAGCTTGGTGACAAGCGATATGCTTATGTGTGCGTGCGTGTGTGTGTGTGTGTGTATGTGTGTACATGCGTGCGTATGTGTGTTGGCGTAATCACCAAAATTTAAAAAAATAAAAACTTTTTTCCCCGACCGGTCGGGATTAGGGTTGTGAGGTGTGGTTAGAGTTCATGAAAATAAATGTTAGCAATAAAAACTTTTTAAAACCAAGTTAGAAAAAAGAAAACAATTTACTTCCCCACGGAGCCCCCGATTCTTATTCTTTTTTTAGGCGATGTAATAAACCATATTTTTGAGCAGGGTTGCCTCCTCTCTTTATTTTGGTTTGTATATTTTTCATGTTGCAAAAATGCTCCCGGGAGATCTTTTTAGGATTCTAAAGGTTTGCTTTCTTTTACACTTTTTATTATCTTCGAAAAATGTATAAAAAAATGTAAACAGGCAGTTTACGATTTGAAATGCATCGTTAAAATGATATTTTTTGCTAGTTCTTTCAACTTTATATTTTTATTTCGTCGTCTTCAAGTCCAATGTAAACAAGTTCTTGATGAGCCGTTCCTCTTAAATAATCCAATTTACCAAATTTACACTTCTAACGATTACTATGATATTGTCCATTGACTACTGTACACACTTTAACCCTTATCCTCGAGTGGCCTCTGGGGCTTGATAAGTAGTGATTCCTTTATAAAATAAAAAATATTTCAATACTTTGATAGTGAGTCTATAGTCAGTCTGTGCTGATTTTCCTTGCGATATTCGTTTTCAGCATACCTGAAAAAACTGAGGGTTGGCCCCTTTCATAAGCCGCCTGTTAAAACTGTTCACACATGGTCGCCAGTGATTGACATTTCAAAATACACGCATTAATAAAACTAGCTCCAAAACTAGTAGTCGGTCATTCTCTGCTAATTTTCCTTGCGATATTCGTTTTCAGCATACCTGAACAAACTGAGGGTTTGCCCCTTTCATATGCCGCTTGTTCAAACATGGTCGCCAGTGATTTACATTTCAAAATACACGCATTACTATCTCGAAAACTATTCGTCTGTCTGTGCTATTTTTCCTTGCGATATTCGTTTTCTGCATACCTGAACAAACTGAGGGTTGGCCCCTTTCATAAGCCGCCTGTTAAAACTGTTCACACATGGTCACTAGTGATTTACATTTCAAAATACACGCATTAATAAAACTAGCTCCAAAACTATTTGTCTGTGCTAATTTTCCTTGCGATATTCGTTTTCAGCATACCTGAACAAACTGAGGGTTGGCACCTTTAATATGCCGCCTGTTCAAACATGGTCGCCAGTGATTTACATTTCACAATACACGCATTAATAAAACTGGCTCCAAAACTATTTATCTCTGCTAATTTTCCTTGCGATATTCGTTTTCAGCATACCTGAACAAACTGAGGGTTGGCCCCTTTCATACACCGCCTGGTTAAACTGTTCAAACAGGGTCGCCAGTGATTTACATTTCAAAATACACGCATTAATAAAACTAGCTCCAACACTATTTGTCTCTGCTAATTTCCTTGCGATATTCGTTTTCAGCATACCTTAACAAACTGAGGGTTGGCCCCCCCTCATATGCCACCTGTTCAAACATGGTCGCCAGTGATTTACATTTCCAAATACACGCGTTAATAAAACTAGCTCCAACACTATTTATCTCTGCTAATTTTCCTTGCGATATTCGTTTTCAGCATACCTGAACAAACTGAGGGTTGGCCCCTTTCATAAGCCGCCTGTTAAAACTGTTCAAACATGGTCACTAGTGATTTACATTTCAAAATACACGCATTAATAAAACTAGCTCCAAAACTATTTGTCTGTGCTAATTTTCCTTGCGATATTCGTTTTCAGCATACATGAACAAACTGAGGGTTGGCCCCTTTCATACACCGCCTGCTCAAACATGGTCGCCAGTGATTTACATTTCCAAATACACGCATTAATATCTCGAAAACTATTCGTCTGCCTGTGCTAATTTTCCTTGCGATATTCGTTTTCAGCATACCTTAACAAACTGAGGTTTTGCCCCTTTCATATGCCGCCTGTTCAAACATGGTCGCCAGTGATTTACATTTCAAAATACACGCATTAATAAAACTAGCTCCAAGACTATTTTTCTCTGCTAATTTTCCTTGCGATATTCGTTTTCAGCATACCTGAACAAACTGACGGTTCGAGTTTTACCGGGTACGGTTTTTCCGGAGATGAGTTTTCCCGGGACAAGTTTTCCGGGCACTGGTATAAGTGCTATGGGTTCATGAGAGCACATCCCATTAAAGTACTTGTAAACAGGGATGCAACACCGAGGCGATGGGACAGACGTTGGAGATTGACCTATAGCACGCACGGGGCCTATTAGATTAGATACTCTTTTTTTTGTTGTTTTTGTGCTCAACTATAAAAACCGACTTCTTCATTTGTGTTTGCTTCTCATTTTCGCTTTTTCTCTGATAAGTGTTTCGCTAATGTGAAAAAGAAAACATGTTCGAACGTTTGCTGACATTTACTGGATGTGTTCCTACCAGTATTTTGCTTAATTTTCGAGTTTGGAGCGATTATCGAGTCTCACAAGATGTCTGTAAAATGTCAGACACTTCTTTATTGTTCTAACTTAAAACCGTTCGCTACTTTTGTTTGTGTTAAATAAACGTTTTAAAATAAGTTAAAACAACAAAAATGTGATCTAGGTAGGTAGAAGAGTAACTTATCTTGCCTTTGGTAACATTCATTTTCTTATATATTTATTTGTTCACTACTTTTTCGTTTTGTCCTCTTGAATGCGAAATATTCGCCGTGGAATTTCCACGGGTCACGATTATTTCGTTTTATTAATCTTAAGTTTCATAGAATAAAAAGTTCAGACACAACTTTGTCGAGCCATTTGTAATCGATTTCATTTAACTTCTGTTTGACCCCGGCACGTACGATCCTTTCTCTCCTTCCCTCACTCTCTCTCTCTTCTTTAGCTTGGTGACAAGCGATATGCTTATGTGTGCGTGCGTGTGTGTGTGTGTGTGTATGTGTGTACATGCGTGCGTATGTGTGTTGGCGTAATCACCAAAATTTAAAAAAATAAAAACTTTTTTCCCCGACCGGTCGGGATTAGGGTTGTGAGGTGTGGTTAGAGTTCATGAAAATAAATGTTAGCAATAAAAACTTTTTAAAACCAAGTTAGAAAAAAGAAAACAATTTACTTCCCCACGGAGCCCCCGATTCTTATTCTTTTTTTAGGCGATGTAATAAACCATATTTTTGAGCAGGGTTGCCTCCTCTCTTTATTTTGGTTTGTATATTTTTCATGTTGCAAAAATGCTCCCGGGAGATCTTTTTAGGATTCTAAAGGTTTGCTTTCTTTTACACTTTTTATTATCTTCGAAAAATGTATAAAAAAATGTAAACAGGCAGTTTACGATTTGAAATGCATCGTTAAAATGATATTTTTTGCTAGTTCTTTCAACTTTATATTTTTATTTCGTCGTCTTCAAGTCCAATGTAAACAAGTTCTTGATGAGCCGTTCCTCTTAAATAATCCAATTTACCAAATTTACACTTCTAACGATTACTATGATATTGTCCATTGACTACTGTACACACTTTAACCCTTATCCTCGAGTGGCCTCTGGGGCTTGATAAGTAGTGATTCCTTTATAAAATAAAAAATATTTCAATACTTTGATAGTGAGTCTATAGTCAGTCTGTGCTGATTTTCCTTGCGATATTCGTTTTCAGCATACCTGAAAAAACTGAGGGTTGGCCCCTTTCATAAGCCGCCTGTTAAAACTGTTAACACATGGTCACTAGTGATTTACATTTCAAAATACACGCATTAATAAAACTAGCTCCAAAACTATTTGTCTGTGCTAATTTTCCTTGCGATATTCGTTTTCAGCATACCTGAACAAACTGAGGCTTGGCACCTTTCATATGCCGCCTGTTCAAACATGGTCGCCAGTGATTTACATTTCACAATACACGCATTAATAAAACTAGCTCCAAAACTATTTATCTCTGCTGATTTTCCTTGCGATATTCGTTTTCAGCATACCTGAACAAACTGAGGGTTGGCCCCTTTCATACACCGCCTGGTTAAACTGTTCAAACAGGGTCGCCAGTGATTTACATTTCAAAATACACGCATTAATAAAACTAGCTCCAACACTATTTGTCTGTGCTAATTTCCTTGCGATATTCGTTTTCAGCATACCTTAACAAACTGAGGGTTGGCCCCCCTTCATATGCCGCCTGTTCAAACATGGTCGCCAGTGATTTACATTTCACAATACACGCGTTAATAAAACTAGCTCCAACACTATTTATCTCTGCTAATTTTCCTTGCGATATTCGTTTTCAGCATACCTGAACAAACTGAGGGTTGGCCCCTTTCATAAGCCGCCTGTTAAAACTGTTCAAACATGCTCACTAGTGATTTACATTTCAAAATACACGCATTAATAAAACTAGCTCCAAAACTATTTGTCTGTGCTAATTTTCCTTGCGATATTCGTTTTCAGCATACATGAACAAACTGAGGGTAGGCACCTTTCATATGCTGCCTGTTCAAACAGGGTCGCCAGTCATTTACATTTCACAATACACGCATTAATAAAACTAGCTCCAAAACTATTTGTCTCTGCTAATTTTCCTTGCGATATTCGTTTTCAGCATACCTGAACAAACTGAGGGTTGGCCCCTTTCATACACCGCCTGGTTAAACTGTTCAAACAGGGTCGCCAGTGATTTACATTTCAAAATACACGCATTAATAAAACTAGCTCCAAAACTATTTGTCTGTGCTAATTTTCCTTGCGATATTCGTTTTCAGCATACATGAACAAACTGAGGGTTTGCCCCTTTCATACACCGCCTGCTCAAACATGGTCGCCAGTGATTTACATTTCCAAATACACGCATTAATATCTCGAAAACTATTCGTCTGCCTGTGCTAATTTTCCTTGCGATATTCGTTTTCAGCATACCTTAACAAACTGAGGTTTTGCCCCTTTCATATGCCGCCTGTTCAAACATGGTCGCCAGTGATTTACATTTCAAAATACACGCATTAATAAAACTAGCTCCAAGACTATTTTTCTCTGCTAATTTTCCTTGCGATATTCGTTTTCAGCATACCTGAACAAACTGACGGTTCGAGTTTTCCGGGTACGGTTTTTCCGGAGATGAGTTTTCCCGGGACAAGTTTTCCGGGCACTGGTATAAGTGCTATGGGTTCATGAGAGCACATCCCATTAAAGTACTTGTAAACAGGGATGCAACACCGAGGCGATGGGACAGACGTTGGAGATTGACCTATAGCACGCACGGGGCCTATTAGATTAGATACTCTTTTTTTTGTTGTTTTTGTGCTCAACGATAAAAACCGACTTCTTCATTTGTGTTTGCTTCTCATTTTCGCTTTTGCTCTGATAAGAGTTTCGCTAATGTGAAAAAGAAAACAGGTACGAACGTTTGCTGACATTTATTGGATGTGTTCCTACCAGTATTTTGCTTAATTTTCGAGTTTGGAGCGATTATCGAGTCTCACAAGATGTCTGTAAAATGTCAGACACTTCTTTATTGTTCTAACTTAAAACCGTGCGCTACTTTTGTTTGTGTTAAATAAACGTTTTAAAATAAGTTAAAACAACAAAAATGTGATCTAGGTAGGTAGAAGAGTAACTTATCTTGCCTTTGGTAACATTCATTTTCTTATATATTTATTTGTGCACTACTTTTTCGTTTTGTTCTCTTGAATGCGAAATATTCGCCATGAAATTTCCACGGGTCATGATCATTTCGTTTTATTAATCTTAAGTTTCATAGAATAAAAAGTTCTGACACAACTTTGTCGAGCGATTTATAATCGATTTCATTTAACTTCTGTTTGACCCCGGCACGTACGATCCTTTCTCTCCTTCCCCCACTCTCTCTCTCTCTCTTCTTTAGCTTGGTGACAAGCCGCGTATGTGTGCGTGCGTGTGTGTGTGTGTGTGTGTGTGTGTGTGTATGAGTATACATGCGTTCGTATGTGTGTTGTCGTAATCACCAAAATTTAAAAAAATAAAAACGTTTTTCCCCGACCGGCCGGATTAGGGTTGTGAGGTGTGGTTAGAGTTCATGAAAATAAATGTTAGCAATAAAAACTTTTTAAAACCAAGTTAGAAAAAAGAAAACAATTTGGGTTTGTATTACTGTACACATAGATTCGAAAAAGTTGTCAAAAAACAAATATAGAACAAATAAATGTTATCAAAGGCAAGATAAGTTACTTTTCTACCTAACTGGATATAATTCACGTGTTTTTATTCAGTGTAACATGTTTATTCAGCTCGAAAAACATGCAATTTTTACCGATGTATTGGAAAATTCAAAATGGCAGCCGACTGTCTCTCGGAGAGGGTACGTTTGGGAAAAGGTATTATAAATAATAAACTAGACAAAATACTGTTAGAAATTCGCTCAATATATGTTACCGTGACATCAGTTGACATGTATTCGGTTGTTTTCTTCTTACACCATTATAACAATGATCATATATTATTATTATTATTATTATTATTATTATTATCATTATAGTGACATTTGAGGTCACTCTCATATTCATATATTATTATGATAGTGATATGTGAGGTCACTCTCATATTTTTGCCCACAGTTGCCTGATTAACCCTTTTAAAACTAAATTTCACGAATTTGGCTTCTTTTTTTTTAAACCTTCAAAATGTTGTATTTGGCCCTTTTCAAATTTTCTTTTAGCCATCAGCTGATCATCGCTGCAATAGAGTGAAGGTCAGAAAAGTTTCGACATATATTTATAATATGAAAAGATAATCAATTCAACATGGATATGTTTTTCTTTTTGTTTTATTTTAATGAACAGAACCAAAGAACGAATAGGTAATATATACAAAATTCAGAAGATGATAATATATATTTAAATTCATAAGTCTTATTTTTCTTCTTTTTTCTTGAGCTCCCAATAACGAATCAAAACGGATTCACAACCCCCCTCAAAATAAATTACAGAGTTCTTCCCTTTTAATCATTTATTTTTCTTTTATAACTCTTAATGGTTGATTTGCTATTTTTCCCTTTCATGCGATAGACTTTTCTTTTTTTTAAGAGATCCAATATTTCCTTTATAATTGAGAAATGGAAAGAGTGAAAGATGAACCAGCCTTTATTTTATGCTTTTCTTTTCATCTTTCTCGCGATGTTGATTTTATCGGCGGAGCTAAGCTACTGCTCAGACGTGTTTTTTCTTTGGACTCCCGTCTGCAACTGATTAGCGTTTGAAATTCTTAACTGTAACTTTTGTCGAACGTTTTTTTCTGAATTTTAAATATATCAGCGTTTTTTTCTTTCTTCATTTTTGTTTTATTCCTCGATATCGCTGTCGTTGCTATGGTAACGGCTTACTTGTCTCGCGTTTTGGAATTTTAACCATTAAATTTATTTGTTTTTTTTTTATTATTACGATATTGATATATCCCAATATCGTGACACACTTGTACGTTTTATCATTTTTTCTTTCCAATTCTACGTATTTATAACTCAATCAATTTTTTACTGAATAATTCTTACTGACATTCTCTTTATTCAGAAATAGAAAATGAAATTATTAATATTAAAAAAATATATAATTTGTTAAATACTTCATATCTTCTTTACAATCGAATTACATGGGTCAAAATTATTAATATTTACTTACCAATGACGTTGAAAGTAACAAATTCAATATAATTTCCGGTATTATCCGAACACGACCATTTGTTTTGATCTTGTTGCACCTCTTTTATGATGAGAGTCATGTTATAACCATTTCTTGAAAGCTCGAATCTAGAATCCTCTTGACAAGTTGTTAGATTCCTACATCGAAGTGTATTACCATTTTTCACATTTTCCCATTGTAAACGATTGAATATAGGATCAGCAGGGAAGATACAGTTTAGTGCTGCGGGGCTTCCTTCCAGAAAATCGGTTGCATTTGCAGAAAAAATGATTCCTGAAAAAAATAAATAAATAATAAAATAAAATAAAAAATAATGGATTCAATGGATTAAATGCAATATTTTGAAGCATATGATTTTAAAATATGATATTCTTATATATATATATATATATATATATATATATATATATATATATATATATATATATATATATATATATATATATATATATAATATAAATGCGAGATTTTGAAGCAAATGATTTTAAAATATCATGTACTTATATATAATGTATATATATATACATTATATATATATGTATAAGTTGGATTTTTAATTGAGACCTAAATAGCATCACATCTGACAAACTAATGTTTGATTCTACCTAGCCAGTTTGTCTTTGGTTTTCTACTTCCCAGCATGTTTTTTACAATCTAAAAATCTTTCTCAATCCTTTTCTTTGAAAAATACTTATTCTGACAAGAAAGATTATTACAATATTTTTACATAACAATATTTTACATAGCCCTCAAATTTTCATTAATGACCTAAAAATTCATTATTCACACACACACACACACACACACACACACACATATATATATATATATATATATATACATATGAGCAAACAGTTAATAAAATATGTTAAAAAACACTTTGAAATGAGTTAAAAACATATTTAATCTGAAAAGGAAACACTAGATAAATAGATAGTCCTTAATGCGTGGAGTTTCGAAGAAATACTCTCCTTCTCATCAGAGGGTAAAATTAGCAAAATGCGGGATCGGATTTTGCATGCAGAAGTATTTGATGAAACAACAAGTAAGTCAAAGATCTTACTTGAAAACAAAATAAGTTAAGCAGAAGGAATATGGTAAAGAAAAAGGTGATTACACATGAATGGATAGTCTGGTGGAAGATAAAAAATCCAGTGACGGTAAAATCCAAATGTAAAACTTCAAGAAAGTTAAGAGAATTTCCATTTGTACAAGTAAAATCCAAAGAAATTCCGTAATTGGAAGAAGATGGTCCATAATAATCCAAAGGCAGAAATCCATGGAATAATTCACAAAAATGTGTACAAGGAAAAAAATAATATTAATAAAAGAAAAATAAGATGTGCTTTTCACTCTACTTCCGAGACATAACTATAAATAAAAAATCTGGGAAGAGAAAGGAGAGAAAAAAAATGATAAAGTTAAATATAAAGGCGGCTTCTTAAAGGCAATAGCCCAGGCTTGCGATTTAGACGTCAACAGGGAGGAGGAGAAGTGATGATTTGAGCTGGTATTATTGGAAGTGAGATTGTTGGTCCTTTTCTTGTCCCTGATTGTGTCAAAATGAATTCTGTGAACTACTGCAAGTTTTTGGAAGCAAATTTATTACCCTGATTGAATTCACAAAATGATGCTCTCAACCAGAATCTAAATATCCAACAAGACAATGCCCAAGCTATGCCTCTCGGTTCACAAAAGCCTGGCTTTCAGACAAGGGGATCTCTGGTGAACGTCTGACGGTCTGGCCCTCTCAGAGCCCGGATTTGAATCCGATAGAGAACCTCTAGTCGATTCTGAAGAGGAAGGTTTACGAAAACGGGCATCAATTCCATAAAAAGACATTTGGGAGAGCATCAAGAAGGTATTTTCTGAAATCACACCTCAGCAAGTGAAATCACACCTCAGCAAGTGAAATCACACCTCAGCAAGTGCATAGATTAACATCCTCTGTTGATAGGAGGCTGATTGATTTGATTAAAAATGGAGAAAAGTGAATAAAGGGTTAAATAGTTTCATAAATTCGTATTGTCCTGTTAATTGTTATTTGAGTAATAACTGTTGTTTTCTTGTAATATGTTATCAATATATGGTACTATAATCATCATGTCACAATTTTTCGAATTATATCATGTTTAAAATGGTATTTATTGCGGATAAATGAGTGCTTGCAAACTCTTTGGGCCCATATTCCTTCCTAAAATCATTTAAAAATCCATACCCACCCCCAGAATATGATTATTTGGTTTTCGTTTCTATGAATTTACTTCACATATTTGCATATCAAACAGTGAGTAACATAGTTATTATATTGGAAAATATTGAAGCATAAATTTATCAATTTATACAATTTGCAAACACTTTTGACCCCCACTGTATATGCATCATCTTTGTCGATATTAAAATATTTGCAAACTAATTTTCAATCTTTATTTATTAATTTTATTATTGCCATCCGTAGTTGTTGTTGTGAGGCGATAGCAACTATGGATGGCAATAATTGATGTAATGCAATGAGGAGATTTGGAGTTCCAATCCCGTTGCGGTTACCACCTGATGAAGATCAAAGGAATAGTTGGTCGAAACGTCGTGAAACAACAACTAAGAAAGATGAGGATGATAGTTCGCAACAAATAAATAAATTGATAAATAATACTCATCTCAATAATAAATTCCAATTAAACAATAAAGAAATCTTTATTATTTAACATTTTCGTTTGGAGTATTTGAAATAGCAAACATTTGCAAAGCGATATTAAACAGGCAAAGTTGTGATAAATTTAGTATTAGGGTTAGGGTTAGGGTTAGGGTTAGGGTTAAGATTGCATAAGGTGGAACATATTGTTTTCATTTACATGAATAATAGTCGCAGTTCCAAGCTGGCCAATAAACTAATTCAGAGAGTCTGCAAATGTTCACCTCTAATCTTAAACCCTAAATCCAGCCGTGAACCTCTTCCCTGGAATAGTTTAGAGGTTATTTGACAGATATTTTTTATGAGATACAGAAAGAAGATGTCATATTCCAAAAATTATATAAATTGATTACATAGTTTTTTTTATATAGAAAATATTTTTTTACGAATTTTAACGATTTTATTAGAAAACTGTATCCATTACAAGGTTGATTGTAATCTCAGTAGTTCGAATTGAGTTCTCTTTCCCCTTATTTATAAAAAACATTACAGACCAAAACATGAACTCTTAGTTAAAAAAGACTACTTGATCAATTTACGTGACTTTTGGAATATGACATATTCGTTGCGTGACGGGTATGGACATGATAAAGTTTTTAGATTTTTCTGTATTTTTGTTTTGAAGATAGGTTTAATTCTAAAATAAGCACCAATTTTTTCTTTGAAATAATCAGAAAAATACAAATTTGGCCTTCGGTTTAGGATCACATCTAATCAGACGATAACGAAAGTGTCCTTGACGCCATTCCAAGTCATTTGAAGTGAAGAGTAGCAGCAATATGATTGAAATCAAATTTCAATAATATTGTCTAACAACACATTGTCTGCGCAAAACGTTTTAACAACCACTCACATAGCTCTCGACAAAGAGGTACATATTGAAGCATATCATTAAATAGCAATAAAGCAAAGACTGTTGGGCATTCATGAATGAAACTTGGTGGTCAAGTTAAACATAGACGTCAGTTTATTTGTACTAATGTAGAGTTGAATGTAATAATCAAAGAAGCAAGCGCCCATATGTATGTGTGCATTGTGTGGCCATACGACTTACCTTCAGGTGGGATCTGAGAGAGAGAGAGAGACAGACAGAGAGAGATTAAATATGTCGACCCTGGCTTTATAACGTGTAGTCTCGTAGAATTGCACGAGATCATACTGCACACATATGCAAATGAATTGCAGTCAGTTTTTTTTTAATAAACACCTGTTGGCAGAGGTGAGAGGGACAGACGTGTGCTGGAAGGCGAGAGAAAATTGTGAGGAAAAGGAAATACAGCGATTCGTGAACTTTTGTGTTTTTTTGTTTCTTTTTTTTTCCTCCCAAAATATCAGCCCATTTAACTGCAACCAAACATATTTGAATTGCAGCAAGGACTGTGAATTTAATCAATCATTCCATGATTGACATTTCTTGGAGAAAACTGTATTTTGTAAAAAAAAAAAAAAAAAATTGAGACTTAAAAGCAACCTCCACAAATCTCTACTTTTGTCCGAATTTCAAAATAATAATACACTAAATATTTTTTCTATTTTTAAAGGAAAGTAACTTTACTCTTATCTCCTTTGCTCTAAAAGCATTTTTGAAACACGAGTTATCTGCCCCTGACTTAGGACTAGACATTAATGAGATGCTAAATAGGAAAACATTAAATGGACGTTCGCTCTGCGACAGACAATTAAATGCCACCTCATTTCACAGTAATTTCTTTTTAACTGCTATTTATATAATAAATATTTATTGTTGTTTACCTACAGAATCGTTTTCATCCAAATTATTTCTTCATATTTTTGTTTTATCACTTAAAAATGTCAGTATTTTTGTATGAAGCTCCAGAAATTGATTAATAAGTATGAGAAATTAAATAGATAAAGCTAAAAGAATAAAAATAATTAAAAATAACATACTGAAAGACTCCGTCAAGTGGATCATGCTTGCTATTATTATTATTATTATCCTGGAAAAGAGAACAAAACTATTTTAATTAAAATCGGAAATTTCAAATGGATACAGAAGTGATTAACACATTTGGTTGTGGGTCTGACGTCAAGGAGTAGAAAGCCGCAGAAAATTATAAAACAAAATTAAGGTCAAAATACAAAGACGAAAATAAAACATAAGTGGGAAAGCAGAAACATTTCTTTGTTGATGACGTCATTGGTTGAAATGTTGTTATATGTAAATGTGGTTGGAAGTTAGGCCACAAATAGAAACGACAAGAACTGACATCAAATGACGTAAACAATTGTTATTTAACAGAAGGAATACGAGTCCAAGCAGATTCTGGCAGACAGATAAGTAAGGAAATGAAAAGGCCTCATAAAAATCGTGTTTGTTTGTGAAAGAAATTAACGAAAAAAATAAGATTGTTGTTTTTATAAAGAAAAAAAAACATCTTATTCTTATTCTGTTAGCCACAATCGAATAGTATATATATATATATATATATATATATATATATATATATATATAATAAATGAAAATATATATGGCAACTAAGCTACACAGAATATTCCGTGTTTCATTCTCATGAGAATTCGTCAGGTTGACAAATTCTGACGACTTCGCTTCCTTCAAATTAAGGCTAGTCATTTCAAGCGCGTATGATAGCGTTGCAAAATGGCCATGAAAAAGTGACCCCTTCTTGTAAAAAACTGCTCAGTTGAGGGTGAAGGAATTAATGTCTTTGGCTAATTTTTCGATATTTGTTGTCTGAAAGATCAAGGTTAAAAACGATACTTGTTCCGACATACAAACACACACGCACACACACGCACATTTTGATTGGGTGTGTTGCGGTGGTGTAGTAAGTCTATTTTGAACTCTATCAAGGTAGGATGTCCTTTCTAGCAGTTCCTTCCCAGATATGGCTACAGTACTCCATCCTTGGATGTACCTGGCTCTTATAAAGGTAGAGAATTACATCAGCAGTGAGATATCTACTGGATCGGTAGAAGGATCTCACCATTTTTCCAACAACCTTATATACTAGTCGATCTTCTTGTTCAATATCCAACATTCACTAAAAGATGATTTAATTGTCTTTTGTATTCCATATGTATGTTGCGGAATGAGATTTTTTTAGATCCTGTTAAATTTCACCGATACATATCTGAAGACAATTCATTGGTCAATATATATATTTGCATTAGATAGGGGGGGTCAAAGGGAGACAGAGACCAAAATTACTAATTAATTATATCTTATTAGTCCATGCTCTTACACGGCTGACATCCACATTGCATGCTTCTAAACAGACTATCTTTTCTATCACCTTCTCTCTTTGAGTCATGTGTTGTCATGTCCGTTTCTTGTCCTTTTTCACAGCCTAAACAATTTTAAATTCAGGATCATCAAGTATACCTCTTGTTATTTTCAACTAACTAAATTATATGCCAGTGAATCGTTCAATATTTAACCAATAAACCAGCTCCCAATAAAAATGGGAGTGTCCATAGCAATAGGAGCAATAGAATAGTTTCATTTTATTTATACGAAAAAGTCAAACGACACGCGACAGAATGAAATAGTGCAAATTTTATAAAAGTCAATCAAATAAATCTAGACATGACGTCCCATTTGCAAATTATAGATATTACAATCTAGGAGGTATATAAACAGTTCTAAGAAATAGTGACCCCCCCAGAGAACCCCGGCAAAAAAGCCTTTGCTGCACATATAAAAATGCACACACCGCTTTTGCCTTATATATATATATATATATATATATATATATATATATATATATGTCCTGACACGTTTGACACCCACATTTCATGCTTCCAAACAGACTATCTTTTCTATCATCCTCTCTCTTTGACTCATGTGTTGTCATATCCGTTTCTTGTACATTTTCACAGCCTAAACAATTTTAAACTTAGAATTATCAAGTATAACTCAGTTTCTATTTCTTGTTATTTTCAACTAAATTATATGCTAGTGGATCGTTCAATATCTAACATTTAAAGGTGATTTTATTTTCATTACATTTCCCACATACGTTGATCAACGATATTATCACTATGACGAACACGTATAAGTATTTTCAAAAGTCAAGAATCTCAGTAGAATGTTTGGTGCTATGCATGAATTATTACAAATTTGTGTCAAGAGGGTTTGTATATTTGCAAGTGTCAACAACAACAAAAAAAGCAATTCATTAAAAAGATTAAACAAACCTGATCGTCGTTTCCATGGTGATTGCAGCTTAATTATCTTCAGAGAAAATATTTCTTGCTGAAATAATTAAATAATTAATTAATTAAAATTTAAATTAATTTAAGTTAAAAGAATTCAACATTAAAAAATTTAACATTAAAAAATAAATTCATCATAAATTCATATTTTTCATTGAGAACTCAAAGTTTTTTCTGTGTCTGAGGCGTCTTTTTCCCTCTCTCTCTCTCTCTCTCTCTCTCTCTCTCTTTGTCTGCCTGTCTGTCTGCCTGCCTGCCTGCCTGTCTGTTTCTGAGCATTTGATGTGATTCAAAATCATTGCATGAAATTTTCGTATTGTCTGGGATGGAAAATTCTTTCTCTTTTTATATCCACGAGTATTCGTCCAAACAAAACAATGCTCATTTGCATAAGTGTACTCTTGGCATCACGCACACAAAAAAACAAGATATTTTCATCTTAAATGTAAATAAAACACTCTGGGTTCAATACCCAATCAACAACATATGACACAACCCTAACTCTTTTCCTCATAAACCTCATGATGGCTGCTAACTCAGCCTCCTATCTCTTGACTAAATATGATGCAGAATAGCAGTGGATATCTGGTTCACGTGCTTCTTTGAAGTGGAACGTGCACCATAGTTTCTGTTTTTGTTTTCTTCAATAAAATTTCTGCTTCCAAATCATCCAACAAGATGCGTAGCTCCATTTCCATAAGAATCACTGGCACCAGCCATTTACAGCTCAGTACTAGGTTACTCATCCATTTCCTCATCTTTTTTTTACATAGGAGTCACCACTTATTAAGTCCCAGAGGCCACTCGAGGATAAGGGTTAAAGAGAGTACAGTAGTCAATGGGACAATATCGTAGTAATCGGTAGTAGTGGATATTTTATAAATTGGATTACTTAAGGGGAAACGGCTCATCAAGAACTTGTTTATGTTGGACTTGAAGACAACCAGATTGTAGTTAGCTGGAAAGCAGGCAAATGGAAGCCAATTCCACAGGTGTGTAGTTCTAAGGAAGAAGCTTTGTTCATACAATCTACGTTTAGGTTTTTTTTTTTTACATAGGCATCACCACATTATCAAGGCCAAGATGCCACTCAAGGATAAGGGTTAAAGAGTGTACAGTAGAAATTGGACAATATAGTAATCATTAGTAAAGAAAATTTGGTAAATTTGATAACTTATATGGAACGGCTCATCAAGAACTTATTTACGTTAGACTTGAAGACAACCATATTGTAGTCAGCCGGAAAGCAGGAAACCGGAAGACAATTCCACAGGCGTGCAGTTCTAAGAAAGAAGCTTTGCTCATGGAATCTACGTTTAGGTTTAGGCACAGATGAAGAGTGGGGGGAATTATTGATAGTGTTTACAGCTAGACGAGTGTTTCTTGTGAAAGTTTGGCGAGGGGGACCATAGATTGAAGCTCAGTCGAACACTTTCCATGAAAATAACGATACATCAGAGACAAACTCGCAACATCTCTTCTGTGAGATAGAGGTTGCAGCGAAGAGAAAAGGACATCTCCTACGAGGCTACGAAGTCTATTTTGAACTCTATCAAGGCAGGACAAGTCCTTTCTAGCAGCTCCTGCCCAGATGTGGCAACAGTATTCCATCCTTGGACGTACCTGGTTCTTATATAGATAGAGAATAGCATCAGCAGTGAGATATCTACCGGATCGATAGAAAGATCCCACCATTTTTCCAGCGGCCTTGGCAACAGATTTGATGTACGTGTTCCATTTAAGATGAGGAGTAATGGTCAAGCCCAGAAGCTTGTCAAAACTTGAGGCCTCCTGAAGACGAGAGCCATTCATTTCAATTGATGCCAGATGTGGATCAGAATGTTGATGATGTAAAGAGAGAAGCTTGGTTTTAGATGCATTAAAAGTAACCAGCCACTCCTTACCCCATTGTACTACGTGCTCAAGATCAGAGGAGAGAGAATTGGAGAGAACTTGGTCGTTTACTGTCTTAGATGTGCTACCATAAATGGTAGTGTCGTCAGCATAGATGTCTACAAATGATATAAGGATGTGATTTGGAAGATCATTAATATAGATCAGGAAAAGAGTTGGGGCCAGGATGGATCCCTGAGGGACACCGGCATTAATACTGTGAGCTTCTGATTTTTGCCCCTCAACTACTACTCTTATGAACCTATCAGAAAGAAATGATTTAATAATTGAGACGACATTTCCAGCAATACCATAGCTAGAGATCTTATGAAGTAAACCTTTATGCCATACCCTATCAAAGGCCTTAGATATGTCAAGAGCAATTGCCCTAGAAAGTTTGCCTCCGTCGAGAGATTTGCTAATCTTATGAGATATAACTGTAAGCACATCTGCTGTAGATCTAGCAGAACGGAAACCATATTGAGTGTCACTAAGAAGGTTATTTTTGTTGAGATGGTTGATTACTTCTGTATTTAACACAGTTTCCAGCAACTTACTCATGACGCACAGGAGACTTATTGGCTTGTACTGAGAGGGGGATGAGCGATCACCTGAATTCTTAAATACAGGGCATACTGATGAAATTTTCCAGGGAGATGGGAAACTATTCTCCTTAAGACAACGTTTAAACAGTTTTGTAAGTATGGGCGCTAGTTCAGGTTGAAGTTTTTTGAGTACTATAATTGGAATACCGTCAGGGCCAGTTGCTTTACTGGAATCAAGGTTTTTGATTAGCTTGGCAACATCACGTACAGATATACGTATTTCACATAGCGTGTTTTCTGATACAGGAGGAAATATTGGGGGTTGGCAGCCTTGATCGCAAAGGGTAGAATTAGCTGCAAAGTTCTTGACAAAGAGTTTGGCTTTGTCTGATGCTGACGAGATTACCTCAGGTCCATTGATAATGGTTGGGATGGAGCACACGCTTCTGTTCAGGATTCTGTTTGCTCCAAAACTGTTGGGAACCAAGCCGCTGCTCAGCTACTTTGGACTGAACAGGTTGAGCATACAACTCTCTTGCATTCTTTATTACTTTCTTACAATGGTTGCTGGCAGTCCTGAAAGCGGCTTTAGTTTTCATACATCTATTACGTTGGAAACAGTGGAAAAAGTGATTTCTGTGCGCAATGGCAGCAGCACATTCTGGAGAGAACCATGGCTGGCTGTTAGGTTTTTGCTGAAACTTTTTCGAGGGTATGAAACGGTCAATACCTACAATTAACCATTCCGTCAGGTCTAATACTATAGAGGACACATCCTTTTTAAACATGGAATGCAGAGGTAGATCAGATATAAATGTACGAAAGCTATCCCAGTCAGCCTTAGTGTATCGATATACTGTACGATGGAGAGGTACGTCTGGGGACTTATTACATTTCATTTTTATCTTAATTGATACAACAGAATGGTCGGAATATCCAAGAAGCGACAGAACAGAAACTGAACATAGTTCAGGGCAAGTTGTGAGAAAAAGGTCTAGTAGGCTCGCATACTGGCCGTCATTGTCGGGCACACGAGTGGGTTCCTGAACAATCTGAGTGAGGTCATAGGCAATGGAGAAATCATGACAGAACCTCCCCTCATCATCGGTCTTGTTAGAGTGGGTCAACCATTCGACGTTGTGAACATTGAAGTCACCACATACGTGAATGTTAGCTGAAGGATAAGCAGATAGGACTTGGTCAATTTTCTCAGATATGCTTTGAAAGATAGTAACTCCGCTGTTATGGGGGCGATAGAGAGTAAATATAAATGCCGTAGTGTGAGCTAAAGCAACCCAGAAGCACATATAGGGTAAGTTAGGATCTTCCCTGGAGATGTCCCTACCACATGGAAAGTTATCCCTAATATAGGCACAAATTCCATGCCCATGGCGATCTTGGGGGTCAGATTTAGAAGTTAAGTTAGAGTATCCTTTAATTGCGAACTCTTCTAGGGAAATAGCCTGTCCAATGCCAGTTTCACTTAAAAATAAAAGGTCTGGTTTAGTCTCCTGTAATTGGGTTTCAACCTCTGGAAGGTTAGAACGTAGACCCCTGATGTTGGAGAAGGAGACATGGTAGTAGGGGTCTACGTTCGAAGTTGGAGAACCAGGTTTAATCGTGTATTTTTTCTTGAAACTTGTCATGATGAATTTTTGGAAATGGTCTAGTGGTCGTCAGATTTACTTAGAGCAGGACAGAGAGGGGAAACTAAGAGAGAAAAAGAAACGAATTTTTTTATTATTTGTAGCTAATGATAAGGTAAAGCCGTAACAATTACCCACTAGTATGGCATCGAGAGGCCCCACCAGAAGCTACTGCATGGTCCAGAATCCATTCACCAAATGGCAATACAGCAGCTCCAGTACTTTGCACCTGCTGATAGGACAGCCTCCTTGGTGGTTAATCCAAGGTTCGGGTCCCTGACTATCAGGCGGATAACGTCAGCCCAGACAAAACGTTTACCTCCAGCACCCTTACTAGTGACATGGCTACAAGGATAGACATAGAAACAGAAAATTTCCGCCATCTCTGCCAACTGTTCGCGCAAAATACTGCCAACCTAGAAAACAGCTTTTTCTTCTCCCTTTGTCAGAAAAATCACTCATTAAAAAATGAGGACTGAGGGATAAATAAGAAGAAGCGAGAGTAACAGGAGCTGCCGATAACGCATCCACAATGCGTTTTCTACTCTCCATTAAAAAAAAAAAAAAAAAAAACTATTAAGTATTCTACTTAATAAAAGTCCAACGGACGTGTTTAAGGGAAAATATGGTGATAGATTCCCCTCTCAGGAATTAAGAATGAGTACAAATTCGTAATCTATTTTTGCAATCGACTTGGTAGATAAATAAACATTTATGGACGAGAAAAAAAAAGCTAACATTTGATAAAACAGAAATACATAAATTAAATACTGAAATAAAATGGAGTTATTAATATTTGAATCTAAAAATAAAAAGTATGATTAAAATTGAAATCACTTATCTCAACAAAAGCACGTCCGTTTCCATAATGTAAACTGAAATGAGGAATTTAAGTTAATAATAATAATAAAATAAGTGCAATTCTAAATATGCACTGAATTTGTTTAAAAAAAAAGAAGAAAGAAAAAGAACATATTGTTTTATTAAACTTATTGGTTAAATAATTTGACTTTGCCCATTAAAAAAATAATGGCTTAAAAGACATTTTTCACTCAATAATAAGCCTTAGAAGATTGTTAGTGAAAGAAATACAATCACTAAAAGATAAGTGTTTTATTATTTTTAGTAGCCACTTTGAAAAATCACTCGTAAATGCGACTGTTTCATTCGCAATGAAAATTCCTGCACATTACAGTCACCATTAAATTGTGGAATTTAATTTTTTTTTCATTTGCTGATGATGTGAATCAAAACACATATTTCTTGTAGGCAGGTTTAGGCACAGATAAAGAGTGGGGAAAATTATTGATAGTGTTTTCAGCTAGATGTGTGTTCTTCATGAAAGTTTGGTGAGGGGGACTATAGATTGGAGCTCAGACGAGAACTTACCATGTAACAGTAAAGCAGAGACAGGCTTGCAACGTCGTTTTCCGTGAGAAAGAGGTTGCAGGGAAGAGAAAAGGCCATCCCCCGACTAGACTATGAAGTTTATTTTGAACTTTGTCAAGGCAGGATAAGATCTTCCTAGCAGCTCCTGCCCAGATGTAGCAACAGTACTTCATCCTTGGATGTACCTGGCTCTTATATGGGTAGAGAATTGCACCAGCAGTGAGATATCTACTGGAGCGATAAAAGGATCCACCATTTTCCTAGCGAGCTTGGCAACAGATTTGATGTACGTGTTCCATTTCAGATCAGGAGTGAAGGTCAAGTCCAGAAGCTTGTCAAAACATGGAGCCTCTCCAAGACGAGAGCCATTCATTTCAATTTTCAGTCATTGAAGAGTCTGCTCCCAAAGCATGGTGTAAATCGCATACTAGACATGGAATTCCATCAACAATAACAGATTGCTGGACCACATTAGTCACTTGTCCCAGTTTTAATCTAGTGGCATATCGATAGCCTGGCATTTTCACCAAGTGGTTCTACCTAGACGTGATCTACTACAGTATGGCCTGTCCATCAAGTAACTGTGTCAAGTCATTCCTTTTTACTTGAGTCTGGTGTATGTAGATGACATTTGCAGGTGTAGTCGATGGGGACACACCATTCTTTGTCTAGACAGGAAACGAAATACGTAATTTAATAAACACTAATGTGAAGTAAAACAAAAAAAATAAAATACTGCTACGTCATCTCGTAACGCTCCCGCGATGACCTCATTTAGTGGCTATCTGTCAATCAAACCTCTTTCACTCGCTTTATAAGCCTTATTTTAACACTATAATCAATTCCTCTTACTCTTGGCCTACACGGTTAAGTGGTTGGAGTTTGTTTCACCTCCGCGTCAAGGCTCTCGGGTTCAATCCAGCCTCACGACCAAAACTATTATTTTTTTTCGTTTACATCTTTAAACACCCGGGCAACGTTTCTTTATTTTTTTTTACTTCGTTTATTCTTTAGTTTACTTCCCCCTCCCCTATACACACAGCGTTTTTTTCGACATGCGGGCAACATTTCTTTATTTTTTTTACTTCGCTTATTCTTTAGTTTACTCCCCCCTATGCACACAGCGGCTTTTTTTTCGCTGTTTTTTTTTTGGCGGGGGGGGGGGGTCCGATTTTTTTAACATCGTTTCAGAGTTATTACTTATCCCCCCATACACACACCTACAAACACCCGGGCAACGCCGGGTACCCCCCGCTAGTCTAATAAGAAAACAGAAAAAAAAAAAACAGTGAATAAAAGTTTGTTTTTAAAGGAATATGCAAATTAGTATTCCTTTTTAAGTTGCTAGTATATTAACGCATATCTATCTATCTATCTCTCACTCTCTCTCTCTCTCTCTCTCTCTCTCTCTCTCTATATATATATATATATATATATATATATATATATATATATATATATATATATAAGAAAGCTGTATTTATTTTAAAATAGAAAAGTGGGCTTTTAATATCAAAACTATTTGTGGAAATTTAAGTAGGATGACCTTTGAAGTAAATGTGGTATTATGGTAATTGGTGATTCTAGTTAAAAGTAAAATATATATTTTTTTAATTATGGTGAGAAAAGATGGATAATGGTACCCATTTTCTCACACTTTTGTGTGGCCTTGTGCCTAATTTTTTTCAAATATTTAAAATGTAAAGTTTTTTGTTTTCTTCAAATAATTCAAGAGTATTTGTACAGTTTAATCAAGACATTAAAAAATGAAAATATCGAAAAAGGTTATATTTTACGCATCCATTTTGGACTGAAGATCTCCAGAAAAATATTTCACTTAATTTGATCGAGTAGTTTTTTTGTTTTTTTTTTACAGCGGAAAAACACGTTTTTATGAGAGCGCATTGAGGTTAATCATCTTGGAAATTTTTGAATATGCCACGGGGAGATAATTTAAACCGCCGACAATCCCTCCCCATCTTGAATACTTGCTTTTCTTCCTAAAAATCTAACCTTTTGCTCGGTATCATAACAAATTGTTTTTTCACGATAAAAAAAAAAAAACTACTTGATGAAATTAAGTGAATTTTTTTTTTCGAAGGACTTCGTTCCATAGCTGATATGTACAATATAACCTTTTTTCGATATTTTGATTTTTTTAATGTCTTGATTAAACTGTACAAGTGCCATTCAAAGTGTAGTATCTGTTCGCAGCATCTCAACTACTTCAGCCGTTTTATTTTTTACAAAAAATTTAATGATAGAAAATGCGCTCTATAAAATATATTATAGTTCTGGGATTGAGTAATGTATAAACAAAATTCCATTTTAATTGATCTAGTTAGTTATGATTATGTGTTATTCAAATGTAAAATATAATAGACTGGCAAAAATGCTAACTTAAACATTGTTTTTGTTTTACGGCATATTAGCCCTTTTCAGATTATTTAATGCGAAATCTAATAATCTTCAAGAAATTTTTTTTTAATAGAATTAAAAAAAAAAAAATTCAAGTCGGTTTCTATTTAACCAATAGTTGGGACCCTAACATATACTACCACCTCAGTTTAGAGTGGACCTGGGAGCAATGGTAATTAAGAGGTGGCTCCACACTCCCCAAAGCCCCACAAACTATTGGATATAGTTTCAAGTCATATCCAGGACCGATAACTTAAACATTAGAGATTGATGAAAAAGCAATTTCACATTTACGTAAGACAGATTAATGCACACATTATTTCAAAGTTAAGTTTTACAGTTTATTTAAAATGTTGAAGCTGTATTCCTTAATTTTTTTTTTTTTTGCAAATAAATAATTCAATATCAGTACGGCAAATAACTCAACTTATATATGTATGGGAAACGGGGTACGATTATGAATATCTCCAGTATCAAATACGCCTTATACAATGTGAGATTTACTTTATGTATTAAAACCAAGATATAACACATGAGAAATATTTGGAATCAAGTCTCCCCTTGATGTTATTTCAGGTCATTTGAAATGATAGTAGCAAGTTTTTGTCTCCCCTCCATCAAGGTCAAAGGTTTTGGGAAAATATCAGATATTTTGTAATTCATATGCAAAACTAGGAAAACAAATGATTGAAGTATTGGTAAAGGTGGAGTATCTTTGCACACACGAAAAATCCTTTAAAATTACTGAAAATTAGAGGGGTTTTTTTTTGGGGGGGGGTGATGAACACGACAATAATAATAAAAAATTCCAGGAAATAAGTAGTTTCCAAGATATGAATAAATTACAGTTTTAAAAAGTGGGAGATCACTTTTCTATATTAATTTAATGTAAAATGAACATCCACTTTATAGCCAAGGTGACCGTAAAGTGGGTGTTCATTTTACGTTAAATCTTTATCTATCTATCTATCTATATTCCTATAAATTCGTTTTTCCTTTGTGTGTATTGATATTCATATTAAAACCCTTTTTTATTTATTTAAAAAAAATACAATTTTCTCATATATGGGTTGTGGAATTGCATTCACTAGCAAAAAAATCTAGCCAATTTGCATATTATTTTAAACATTCATTTTAATTAATCCCCTATTAGTTTTTTCGGTTCTTTAATGCGATAATCATCTTTAGTTAACTATTACGTATAATTATATTCATGCAGATATTCTATATGATTTATACTTGCCTAATATTTGCGTAAGAAGTTTATGGTAACCACAAAATTGTTTCCATATATATTTATGTATACGGATATATTTTTGTTTAACAAATTTTACCTACCAAACCCCTCCTAGAGTTTTTGGTCTACAGACATGAAACTTCATATATAAAGTATTTGAATCCATGCAAAACTTTATATTTGGGTTTTAGCCAGGAAAAATCGGTGCAAAAGTGTGAAAATTAAAAAAAATGAAATTTGCAGGTGAAAGTCGAACGCCGGCATTACGAATGCATCACGTCGTAGCTATTGGTTCATGTTTTAATTTTTAGCTTTGCAGTCAACATGTTTTCATAGCCCAGTCATTGAAGGCAGAGGCAAAATAAATTTTGAGCTGAATGTTTTGGTTTCGATTCTCGGTGGTGGCGCATGAGTCTTTTTTTTTTATACTTTTTAAATCATTGCATCCAATCTATCTATCTATATCTATAAAAGTGAAAATGTCTGTCGGTCTTTTCTCTATGGTAGTTAAGGATGAGCATTATACAGACAGGCATTACTTTACATATTCACACTTTTTAATATATACATATGCACATAATCTTGTAAACAGTACATAGGACCCCAGCAAAGCCGGGCGGAACTGCTAGTCTATCTATCTATACTCCTATGAATTCGTTTCTCTTTTGTTTGTATTGATATTCATATTCAAAACACGCTTTTCTATTTATTTAAAAAGAAAATACAATTTTCTTATATATGGGTCGTAGAATTGCATTCACTAGCAAAAGATCTAGCTAATTTGCATATTCTTTTAAACATTCATTTTAATTAATTCCTTATTAGTTTTTTTCGGTTTTCTTGTGGAATGATTATCTTTAGTTAACTATTACGTGTAATTATATTCATGCAGATATTCTACATGATTTATACTTGCATAATATTTGCGTAAAAAGTGTGGAGTAAACACCAAATTGTTTCCATATATATATTTATCTATACGTATATATTTTTGTTTTTCTATCTATCTATCTATCTATCTATCTATCTATCTGTCTATCTACCTATCTATCTATGTATATATATATCTATAAAAGTGAAAGTGTCTGTGTATCTGTGCGTCTGTGTACATTTTCCTTCGCAATAACTCTGTTAATTTTCAATCAACAGACACGAAATTTGATATACAGGGTATGGAGATTTGGGAAAATCAATGTGATCGGTTTTCAGCCCCAAATTTCGCTGTTAAGGGGTCAAAGTTCAACGAGTTGACCTTTGAGAACTCTACCAAACTCCTCCAACAATTTTGGATCTACACACTTGAAATTTTAGATATAGGTTCCCTGGGCATGGATCTAACTTAATAACTTGATTTGAGTCTAAAACAACAAATGTTAAGGGGTCATAATAGGGGTCAAAGTTTTAAAAAAAATTGACCACTACGGTCTCTACCTAATTACTCAGACAATTTCTGGTCTAAACATTTGAAATTTCACAGAGAGGGTATTCAGAGATAGGGGGAGCTTTTTCATCAGTTTGGGTTGAAAATTCTTAGTTACCAATATATAAATGTATGTATGTATGTCTGTTTGCAGATCTGCCAAAAACTTTCGACAGACGCGACGGATTTTACCAAGATCATTATCGTTTTGAAGTTCGACCTTTAATACGACAATTATTGAAAATTTGGCTAAAAACATTCACATTTTAACCTTCAATTACGCACTTTTCAACAGGGGGGGTCGTTTTTTTAGCGGATATTTTGAAAGATATCCTCCCCTTTCGATTGTGTAACCTTAATGTGAACGTAAGTCACTTCAAGGTGGTCATAACCGCAAAGACGTCAGGTTTGTTTCCCCGTTCTCTTCCTCCTTTGCGGTACGGGTTCGAGCCTGCCTTCCTACTACCACTTTTTTTTTTTTTGCTCAACATACACATCCAAACACCCGGGCAACACCAGCTTAAATGCTAGTGTATCTATAAAAGTGAACGTGTCTGTGTGTCTGTGTGTGTATATTTCCCTACGCAATTACTCTGTCAATTTTAGTCTACAGACTCGAAATTTGATATACAGGGTACTGAGATTTGGAAAAATCTTTCTGATCGGTTTTCGGCCAGAAATTTGACCGTTAAGGGGTCAAAGTTCAACGATTTGACATTTGAGAACTCTATCAAACTCCTCCAACAATTTTGGGTCTAAACACTTGAAATTTTAGATATAGGTTCGGTGAACATGGATCTTACTTAATAACTCCACTTGAACCGAAAACAATAAATTTTAAGGGGTCATAATAAGGTTCAAATTAAAAAAATTGACCTTTTTTTTTTTGCTCAGCATACACCTCCAAACACCCGGGCAACGCCGGGCACCCATGCCAGTATATCTATAAAAATGAAAATGTCTATGTGCATGTACGTGTGTATCTGTGTGTGTGTACATTTCCTTACCAAACTACTCTGTCAATTTTCAGTCTACAGACACGAGATTTGACATACGGGGTATTGAGATTTGGGAAAATCTTTTTGATCGGTTTTTCGTCAGAAAGTTGGCTGTGAAGGGGTTAAAGTTCAACGATTTGACCTTTGAAAACTCTAACAAACTCCTCCACCAATTTTGGGTCTAAACACTTGAAATTTTAGATGTAGGTTACTTGGACGTTGATCAAACTTTTTAATTTGTATTTGAGCCCAAAACAATAAATGTTAACGGGTCAAAATTGGGGTCAAAGTTAAAAACAATTTGACCTCTGCGATCTCTACCAAATTACTCAGTCAATTTTTGGTGTAAACATTTGAAATTTTTCATAAAGTTTATTCAGACGTAGGGCAAGCTTTTTAATCGGTTTTGGCCGAAAATATTGCTGCCAAGTAGTCAAAGTTTAAAAGATTTGACCTTTGCCGTCTCTAACAAACTATTCAGCCAATTTTGGGTTTAAACATTTGAAATTACATAAAAGGTATTCAGACATGCAGCAAGGTTTTTAATCAGTTTTCAGACGAAAATTTGGCTGCCAATAGATCCAAGGTGAACACGTTGACCTTTGCAGACTCTACCAAACTCCTCCGCCAATTTTGGGTCTAAACACTTGAAATTTTTGATGTAGGTTATCTGGAAATGAGTCAAACATTTTAATATAAAAGTACATATGCACATAAAGGTATGCACAGTACACAGGGCCCAAGCAAAGCCGGGCTGAACAGCTAGTTACTATAGAAAACTGATTCCCCACTTTTTGAAGCAGTAATGTGCGATCTTAAGGGCAAATGTCACATAGCTCATTGCTTAATGTCTGGAAAAGTACTTGTTTGAGGCAAATTTAAATACGATATTCTTTTTCAGCATCCCCCAAAACTTGTATAAGTCATCATATTTAAGGTGATTGTTAAAGTGGAAAGTACGTAAACATTTGCCATCAATTTCAACAATAAGCAATCTACCTAATCATCCTGCATTATTACATGTACTTTGTACGAATAGATGATTGTGTGACATCCACCATTAAAGACCGACTGAATTACTTCCCTTGACTTAATACTATTAGTTTATATAGGCACTTGAATTTTTTTTTCGAAAACTGTTTTTATTAATAATTAATTTTCTATCTCATCGTTTTTCGTAATTTTTGCATATTTTCATTACTGCGACATGACAATTCAATATTTCATTTTTCGAATTTATCTACAATAACAATAAAAGAACTTTTAACATTCTTGGCCTTCGGGACAAGATCAAAGTGTACGAACTTGTACGAACTTTTCCGGTATAAAGAACATACCAGGCGCTTCTGTCCGTGCTGTGACGAACACGAGCCCGAAACAATCGAGCACGCGTTTTTTAGTTGAAGCCGGATACAGCCCCTATTAAAGTACGTCGAGGGGGTAACAGCTCGCATCGATGCCGAGTGTCCGCTTGATCTCGACGTAGGAACTTTTGTGTACAACATGGAGCCGCCGTTCCCCAGGAAGGAAAGTTTGGTTTTCCTGGCGATCCTAGCAGTAGCGCGCATGACCATTTGGATCACGCGCCTCAAGTTGGTCCGCGAAGGGACATCTGTTCCTGATCGGGATCTGATCGTTTACTTTAAACATTTGCTTAAAGTAAAGATCAGATGCGATTGGAAGAGGTTGCCTAGAGTGGAATTTGACAAGAGGTGGGTGCACAGCACTAGTTTGTGCATCCGTCGAGGAGCCAAGTTTCAATACGTGTTCCCTCCTTAGGCATGGCATGGGCGGTGCTGGGTCCTACGGAACCCATCCCACCTAGGTTAGCATTATAAGTTCAGTAAAGTAACTCTTGACTGGTGGTACAAATGAGATCCTGTTCCTGATTTTATTTTTTGGTATTAGAGAACCTCTGAATCTGCCCAACCCCCCTGCTCCTCATCTTTATTTTCTGATGCCCCCGGTCATCCCCCTACTCAGAGGTCACCTTCCTACCCCCTCCATCCGTTGCTTTATTTTCTCCCACCTCCATTAAGGCGACTTCCCCAAACCCCATTAGGGATGCTCTGCTTGTTTTCGGTTCCCCGGAAAACAGTGGGGGATCTAGCCACATAGAATAGTACAGGGGGGTCTTACTAACAACACATTAGTAGTTTTTTCCTTATTTTTGAAATGAACATTTTCATTAGTTTTTTCCCCCTCCACGAACATTTTATGCCAATTAATTCAAGAACTCTTTCTAATGAAATCGAACTTTATTTTCTCACACATACACAAAAAAAAAAAAAAAAAAAAAAAAAAATGCACACACAACATACAGAAATGAATATACAAATTGTACATAGTTAAATTTTACATTGAACGCTGGGGTTATTAGTTAGATTAGGATCCACAGAGTGATTGAGGTATTTTGGTAAATGTTGCCAGTCAAGAGTAAGACTTCAAAGTCTCATCTGTTACATAGTCAAAAAGACCCTCTACCCTCCCCCTCCCAATTTCTTGTGGGGCCTTGTGCCTAATTTTGTTGAATTGAATTTTTTGTACGTTTTTTATGTTCAATTTTTTCTTTCTCAATAAAATATATAAACAAGATCAAAGTGTAGTATCTGTTCTTCAGATGCTACACTTCAATTTCTTGTTCTTTGTCAGTGGAGGAGAAATCCTTCACGACTGAGACAATTTTATTTTTGTTCCTTTTCTCCACGTTAAAAAACGACCCTGGTGTCTAACTCTGTCCCGTGGGGAGGCATTGTAAATAGGAACAATAAAAGAACTTTTACATTTACGTTTGGCTTCTATTTATGTGAATGAATTCAGCACGATATGGGTTCCATGTAAAAATAAATATGTAAACATAGTTCTTTTTTGTCCTTGTTAATCGACAGATCGATTTTTTAAAACATGTCGTTTTAAGCAACAACAATATTACGTACTTAATTGGCATGTCGATAATATTAATATATCCAACAATAACGAAAATTCGTCGAGTAGAACAACTGCTATTGTGTTTTAAGTAAACAAACAAAAAAACGCCTATCGTTATAGATTACAAATATAGGTGTAATCTAAGCCTTATGTTCCGAGTTATGTTCCCTGTGTATGGACTCTTCATTGTCTACTTTAAAATGCAATTTTACCCAATTTTCAGTAAAATTACTTTTAACTCTAAATAACTTTCTACTCGATAAATTTTCGTAATTCTTGAATGTATTACTATTCTCGACATGACAGTTACGTACGTAATATTGTTTTTTTTTTGCTTAAACGAAATGTTTTTTAATCGATCTGTCGATTTTATCTTAACAAGTACCTTTTTTAATATTGAAGTATAAAATTTAACGCAAAAATTAAAATCAACGCAGAAAAAAATTAGAAACTTACTTTGTTTTGATTGTTCAATCATTTAAGCTTCATCTTAAGTGGGTAATGTGGTTGCCAATCGGATTATGATGAATAAAAAAAATGAAAGAAACTTAGTTTTCTTTTTGTGGGTTTTTTTTTCCTGTCATAATTTTTCTTTATTTTTTTTTAAATTTTAAAACTTCCTGCTTTACCTGTATTCAGGTGTTTTGTCAATTGATCGTTTATACACAATTGGATATTATGACAGAGGGTAAACCCGAGAATTATAGTCTACCTTGCTCAGTGTCTCAATTTTTAGGTCGATCTGATTCGGTCCAGTCCTAAAAGGCAATCTTTCTAACTATCACTTTGGTATACAATCTTCCTATATTAATAAAGAATATTAATATATCTATCTATCTATCTATCTCTGTATATATATATATATATATATATATATATATATATATATATATATATATATATATATACTAGTAGTTCAATCCGGCTTTGCTCGGGCCCTATGTACTGTTCAGAACTTTATGTGCATATATATATATATATATATATATATATATATATATATATATATATATATATATATACTAAAACGTTTGACTCATGCCCAGGTAATCTACATCTAAAATTTCAAGTGTTTAGACCTAAAATTGGCGGAGGAGTTTGGTAGAGTCTGCAAAGGTCAACTCTTTCAACACTTGGCAGTAAAATTTTCGCCTCAAAACTTATTAAAAGCTTGCTGCATGTCTAAATACCCCTTATGTAAAATTTCAAATGTTAAGATCCAAAATTGGCTGAATAGTTAGCTAGAGACCACAAAAGGTCAACTCTTTTGAACTTTGACCCCTTAGCAGCCAAATTTTCGGCCCAAACCAATTAAAACGCTTGCCCTATGTCTGAATACACTTTATGTAAAATGTCAAATGTTTAGACTAAAAATTGGCTGAGTAATTTGGTAGAGACCGCAGAGGTCAAACTTATTTTTAACTTTGACCCCAATTTTAACCCGTTAACATTTATTGTTTTGGGCTACAATAAGATTAAAAAGTTTGATCCATGTCCAAGTAAACTACATCTAAACCTTCAACTGTTTAGACCCAAAATTGGCGCAAGAGTTTGGCAGAGTCTTCAAAGGTCAAATCATTGAACTTTGATCCCTTGACTGCCAAATTTCTGACGAAAAACCGATTAAAAATATTTTCCCAAATCTCAATACCCTTTATGTCAAATCTCAAGTCTGTAGACTAAAAATTGAAAGAGTAGTTTGGTAGGGAAATGTATACACATACAGACGCACACATACACAGACAGACAGATAATTTTACTTTTATATATATATATATATATATATATATATATATATATATAACCCCATATATATATACATATATATATATAACCCCATATATATATATATATATATATATATATATATATATATATATATATATATATATATATATATATAACCCCATAAGCATAAGACACAAGAATGCTGACATGTAGCAGCCCGGCGATGGAATTTTTTTCCCCTAAACACTCATCATGTAAAAAACAACCTTTTGTTGTTAACATCAAATGGAAACATCACCTGACGAGTTGGAACCATAAATCATAAATTACCATCCCACTAACGAAACGGTTTTAATGAAAAAAATCCAGGATGAAATAAACAAAAGTTATAAAAAAGAAAAAAATGTAAGTTTTTTAATTTCAACATAGTTCAGCAATATATATATATATATATATATATATATATATATATATATATATATATATATATAAGTGAACGTGTGTGTGTGTCTGTGTACATTTCCCTACGCAATTACTCTGTCAATGTTTAGTTTACAGACTCGAAATTTGATATACAGGGTACTGAGATTTGGGAAAATCGATCGTGATCGGTTTTTGGCCTGAAATTATTGCGATTAAGGGGTCAAAGTTCAACGATTTGACTTTTGAGAACTCTACCAAACTCCTCCGACAATTTTGGATCTACGCACTTGAAATTTTAGATATATGTTCCCTGGACATGGATCTAACTTAATAACATGATTGGAGCCAAAAACAATAAATTTTAAGGGGTCATAATAGGGGTCAAAGTTTTTAAAAAATTGACCTCTGCGGTCTCTTCGAAATTACTCAGACAATTTCTGGTCTAAATATTTGAAATTTTACATAAAGGGTATTCAGAGATAGGGCAAGCTTTTTCATCAGTTTGGGTCGAAAATTTTTTGTTACCACTATATAAATGTATGAATGTATGTCTATTTGCATGTCTGCCTTAAACTTTCAATAGAGGCGACGGATTTTACCAAGATCAGTATCGTTTTAAAGTTCGACTTTTCATACGACAAATATCGTAAAATTGGCTGAAAACATTAATATCTTCACCTTCAACTAGGCACTTTTCTACAGGGGGGGGTCACTTTTTTCGCAGATATTTTTGAAAGTTATCCTCTCCTTTAGGTTGTCTAGCCTTAATTTTTAAAAATGTCGCTTCCGGTTTGGCGGTTGTTGTAACAGCATAAACGTTAGGTTTTACCCCGTTCTTTTCCTCCATTGCGGTACGGGTTCGAGCCTGCCTTCCTACTACCATTTTTTTTCTCAACACCCGGGCATGGCTGGACTGAAATGCTAGTATATATATATATATATATATATATATATATATATACTTCATTTAATCACATAAATGAATATACGAAATTATTATTTTATGCGTAAACTTTAAGTATATACTTCAACAGTGCTTAATACATAGGTAGAGCTAGGTAGTAAGTTATAAACATATATATGGCAATTAAGGTACACAGAATATTCTGCGTTTCATCCACGCTCGGATTCGTCAGGCTTATGCGTGGATGAAACGCGGAATATTCTGTGTAGCTTAATTGCCATATATATTTTATAACTTACTAAAAAAATATATATATATATATATATATATATATATATATATATATATATATATATATATATTATTTCAACCTCGGTGATTTTTACTGAGATCATTACAAGTTGTTTCAATAGATAGGAAAATAAATCATGCTATCGATCTCGTCAGACGATCTAAGCCAAAATAATTGAGAAGGAAAAGATTTTTGTAAATTACGTATGGATATAAAAAAAACCAAGAGTGAAGTGTTGGAAAGAGAGGGGAGAGGGGAGAGTGAGAGAAAAGGGATGAGGGGGAGAAATATGGATTATATTTAACACTAGCGGGGGTACCCGAGTTGCCCGAGTGTTTGTTTCCGGGACGGGGGGGAGTTTTAAAAAATGTTATGGTAGGTAAGTAGGAAGGATCAAACCCGGAGTCATGAGTAAAAGTAGGAAAATAAAGTGTGAAAAAAAAACCATCTGCAACGTTAACAGTTCGGCCACCAAGAAAAGTCCATTCCAGTTGTTTAGGAAAAAAAAAACGACTACGGTAGGTCGGCGCGAACGTGAAAATATAATGTGAATTGTCCAGCACGCTAACCACTACGCCACAGAGCACTGCAGCTTAGTTTAGTGATTTTAAATAACTTCACATGAAAGAACTACGAAGCCAAACCGGTGTTCTCTTCTCAACTGTTCCTTGTGAACGACCCCCAAACGGTGTTAAGTGGTGGCAGGGGGAGGAGGAATTTATTAGAGAGAAAATATTTTACCACTTCCATTGATCTTAACCGATTTTGGCCGTGACTTCTCAGCAGAAAAAGTATAGAAATCTAAGATTATCGAGGAATTTGAGAAATAATAAGCCTATAACACACCTCAGATATTGTTCTGCCGTTTGTGCATATTATATTTGCATGAAATATCTTGATTTTTAATCCTATTAAGGTCAAAATCCGACGTGAAAAAATGAGTTCATTTTATTTATATAGAAGAAAGATAGAAGAAGAAGAAGATAGAAGAAGAAAAGATAGAAGAATAGATAGAAGAAGAAGAAGAAGATAGAAGATAGAAGAGAAGAAGAAAAGAAGATAGAAGAAGAAGAAATAGAAGAAGAGAAGATTAGAATTGAAATAAAAAATAAGAATAGAAGGAAAGAAATTAAAATGAATTAAAATGAAGAGAGGAGATTGTTTGTTAAAAAAAAAGATTAATAGCATATAATAAAAAAATCTACCTATCTATACATATATCTATCAATCTCTATCTCTCTCTCTCTCTCTCTCTATATATATATATATATATATATATATATTTATATAAGTGAGCGTGTCTGTGTGTGTTTCTGTGTACATTTCCCTACGCAATAACTCTGTCAATCTTTAGTCTACAGACTCGAAATATGATATACACGGTACTGAGATTTGGGAAAATCTTTCTGGTCGGTTTTTAGCCAGAAATTTTGCTGTTAAGGGAGTCAAAGTTCAACGATATGACATTTGAGAACTCTACCAAACTCCACCGCCAATTTTGGGTCTAAACACTTGAAATTTTTGATATAGGTTCGTTCGACATGGATCTAACTTAATAACTTGATTTGATCCCAAAACAATAAATGTTAAGGCGTCATAATAGGGGTCAAAGTTAAAAAACATTGACCGCTTTTTTTTTTTTTTGCTCAAGATACACCTCCAAACCCCCGGGCAACACCGGGCTGAAATGCTGGTATAAATAACACAAAGTAAACGTAAAAAAAGAAAGGGAAAATATGACGAAATTAGAAAGAGAGGCAGAAGGGGATAAATAACGAAGAAAAGTAAGTCCATAACAACGCAATAAATATATTACTTCTCATTTATTCGACAACCTTTACTTTTATAATTATAAATCTATAATTAGTATCCCTTTCATCTCTATATATATACAAAAAAGAAAACTTATATTTATTTTATTGGACACATGTATTTACCTTTTGAACTGGGCGTATCTTTGCTCTATCTGCCGTTATCTACCGTAGCTGGAGACCACAGAAACTCTAAGCGAATTATGGCTTTGTTGACACACGCAAATTACTGCTGCTTTCTCTTGACACGTTTAAAAAGTTCCGTGCTTATGAAGATAGAGTCGAGAGATCATTTTGTTTTAATGTCTTTTTAAACAAAAAACAACAACAGTACTTAACTTGTCATGTCGGAAATAGTAATATATCCAAAAATTACGAAAATTCTTCGAATATATATTTTATAAATTACTAACTAGCTCTACCTACGTATTGAGCAATTTTTGTGTGTGTGTGTGTGTGTGTGTGTGTGTGTGTGTGTGTGTGTGTGTGTGTGTGTGTGATCAGGGGATATCTGCGTTCCAAGAGTATGTTATTTTTGTTTAAATTAATGTGGCTTCAGTATGGTAAGGGGGCCAAGTTGTATATTGCGGATGGAGGGGCTGCAAGGCACATTCTGCAGGGGAGGGGGACGGCAATGATGCTAAGCACGACACTGGCAAAGATAGTCAGTGCTTTGGCATGCAGTAGACATGGACAGGGGAGAGACAGAGGACGTCTTTCCTTGTTGCTTTCAGGAATCTCTCTAGATACATTCTGTGATTCATAAAGAGGCTGAAGTAGTCTTTTATGGAACTGATGAAATAAAAGCGCTCTGCAGCACAAACAAAAAAGAAAAGAATAAAATAAGAATATATATTTAGGTTTATAGAAGGCAAAACAATGCAAAAGTGCGACGGATAGACTCAAACTGACACATCTTAAGATATAATGGTGGAATCAGCTATGCAGTTTCATTTTTATTGATAGTACACACACATAAATTTTAGTCCCTTCAAAGTAATCTCCTCTGGCTGCAATGCACTTGTTATACCATCCCAACAACTTCTGGAAGGCGCCATGAAAGTCCTCTTGTATCAATGACCCTCACCACAGTCTCTTTCATCTCCTCAATTGCCTCATAACGACAGTCTCTGAGGTTTTCTTTAAGCTTAGGGAATAACTAAAAGTCACAGGGAGCAAGTCTGGATTATAGGGAGGGCGAGGAACTGTCTTGATGCTCATCTTGATCAAATAGTCTGTGGCAAAGATGGAGTTGTGAACTGGTGCATTGTCTTGGTGGAAATGCCACTGACCTAATTTGAAGAGTGCTGGCCTCTTCCGACGGAATCTCTTCCTGAACTTGGTTTTCGCAGTGAGATTCGTTGAATTTTCTTTTTTAATTGTTGTCGTGAAATGAACGTGTTGAAATGCGATTCGGTCGACTTGTATGTAACAAGTCGTGGTTTTAAATGAAAAATGTACAATGAAATTCGGTTGCATTTGTCGGAAAAAAAGTTGCCGCTTTTAAAAGAAGTTAAAAGTAGATTCGGTTGGATTCCTAGAAAAAGTTGTTGCTTCAAAATGAAGATTTTTTTAAAATGCGATTCGGTTGTTTTTTCTTTTCTTTTTTTCCTTAAAATGTCCTCGCTTTTAAATGAAGAACTGGAAATGCGATTCGGTTGTGTTGTATAAAGAAAGAGTCGTCACTTTTAAGTGAGGGCTAGCTGTGTGCTTAGCCGTTTAATCAGGGCTAGCTGTGTGCTTAGCTGTTTAGTGGGGGCTAACTATGTGCTTAGACGTTTAGTGAGAGCTAGCTGTGTGCTTAAACGTTCAGTGAGAGCTAGCTGTGTGCTTAGCCGTTTAGAGAGGGCTAAATGTGTGCTTAGACGTTCAGTAAGTGCTAGCTGTGTGTTTAGCCGTTTAGAGAGGGCTAACTGTGTGCTTAGCCGAGTATCATGGACTAGTTGTGTCTAGCCGAGCAGAGCGGGCTAGTAGGGAGACTAGCAAGGATCTTAGTGGGCTAGTAGGGTTTTAAGTTTATGAGGAGGAGAATGTAGTTTGATGTGATTTGCATATCAATGAGGCTACACGCTGGAATGGAGTAACATACGACCGGCAGTCAGGATGGTGAGGGTCGAGTCCAGATTTTAGTGTGCAATTTGAAAAGTGATAAGGAGTACGACCTGGAAATGTTTGCAGGTCATGCGCCAACAAAGTTTACAAAAATAGAAAGTTAAGATGTCAACAACACTTTTTTATTTACTAAAAGTCTAAAATTTGCAGTTAAAATAGAAGAGAAAGTAATATGATTCGCACAGGCAGTCGACCATGACACAGAGAAGCATTTTAAATACGAAGATAGTGTTTATAGTTTTGCTTTAATTTGATTTGGAACAAGTATGGTAAGTCACTGGAAACAAATACGCTTCAGCTAAGAAAAAGAAAATATCTGGGCACGCTTCATTGAACATTGTACAACAGAAGTAGGGTCGTTAAAATTCAACACAAAAACTGGTAAGACGACCATGATTGATGTATACATTGTGTGATTTCCACCTGTTGCTTAACATCAATGTGTCGCAGCCTGCCTGGATCGCTCAAGCATCCTCAACACACTTCACATGCGACTAGTGCAAAGATTTCAACCACTTTTGGTAGAGACTTTGTATCGTATAGTCGAGAGTATATGTATAAACGAGGTGCACATGACAGGATCTATTAAACGAATATCTCTTTAACGTTGTGACGTGTTGATATATGTATTTATACGTATCTTAACATTTTGTGATCTTCTAGTTTCTTGAATGTGATTGACTGATTGGTTGGTGGTTTTACGGCATATCAACCCTTTTCGGGCTATTTAATGCCGAATCCAAAGATTTTGAAGACAATTATTTTAATAGAATATATTTGTTGTTTTCAATTCGGTTTCTATTTAACTCATAGTTGGGACCCTAACAGGTACTACCACTCCGGGTCAGAGTGGATCTGAGAGCAATGGCAATTACAGGGTGGCTCCACACTCCCCAAAGCCCGCAAACTGGGGCCTCACCACTGGATATAGTTTAAGGTCATATCCATATGTGAGTATAACGTCCTTATATAGACCCTATATAACATGCACCGACCCACACACACACACACACACACACATATACATATATATATATATATATATATATATATATACTAGCAGATCAGTCCTGTTTTACTCAGGCGCTATGCACTGTTCATAACTATATTTGCCTATATATATATATATATATATATATATATATATATATATATATATATATATATATATATATAAAGTTTGACTTATGTCCAGGTAACGTACATCTAAAATTCCAAGTGTTTAGACTCAGAATTGGCGGAGGAATTTGGTAGAGTCTTTTGAACTTTTACCCCCTTAGCAGCCAAATTATCGGCCAAAAGCCCATTAAAAAGCTTGTTCCATGTCTGAATAGACTTTATGAGAAATTTCAAATGTTTAAACAAAAAAAAATGGCTGAATAATTTGGTAGAGAACACGGTTTGTTCCTTTTTATTTCTCTATATTTCATAAATTCACAAATTATAATAAAATGAAAATTTATTGAGGAAATTCATAAAGAATACTGAAAATTGTTTTTATTTTACATGTTTGATCATCTCATGATCATCTCTTTTCAACTTAAAAAAAATAACAAACATACAAGGTGTCTTCAATAAGTTTCCAGACTTTTTTTGCATGGACACTTTTATTGATAGTAAACAAATGAAATTCTAGTCCCCTTCGAAGTAATCTCCTCCGGTTGCAATGCACTTTTTGTAACATTCCAACAACTTATTGAAGGCCCCTAGAAGTCTTCTTGTGTGAGCATGTCAATAACCCTCATCACAGTCTCTTTCATCTCCTCAACTGCCTGGTAATAGAAGCCTCTAAGGTTTTCCTTGAGCTTAGGGAATAACCAAAAGTCACAGACAGCAAGGTCTGAGCTATAGAAAGAGTGAGGAACTGTCTTGATGCCTATGACAACGTCTTTCTTTCTGATATTCTTTGAGCACCACTGAGACAAACTTTGCGCAAATCTTCAGTTCCTCGCAAATAATTGTGTGTACAGTTCCCACACTGACATCAAACTATGCACTTATTGTCTATAGACACATTTATGTCCTTATCCATGAAATTCTTTATTTGGCCAATCAACTCTGGTGTTCTGATTTCCTTACTCCTGCCACACCTCTCGTCATTCCTTACAGACTCACTCCAAAACTTATGTTCGCTTCATGCAAAATGATCCAAAGAAAGTCTGAACCCTTCCATACGTTTCTGTGGTATTTTTTTTTTTCAAATTTAAAACAGAATTTTATTGCATATTGTTCTTCTAAAGTGTCCTCAAGTCCAGATTGCATTTTTGAAATTCACCAGTTGTGATAATCAGGTTTTAGTGGAGTGTATTTCAATTCCTGCTGTGGCTGTTAATTTGAACCTGAAATCATAAAAATTGGTCAGTCATCTCATAAGATCTATAACAATAACATACTGAATTTTCAAGAGTCTACGACAATTATAATGCTTGTGTAAAAATAGTCTGGAAACTTATTGAAGGCACCGCATATTTTTTTAATTGTGTAAATTTTACATAATATAAATGTTTACATTTTTTCTCTGCACAAACAAATGAAAATACCCGTAAAAATACATATTTTACTCACAAATCTTTTTAGAAATTATTTTTTATAAAAAAAGTTGCAATTTACTTTATTTCTCATCAGAGCAAAATAAGACACGGGGTCTGCTTTTTAATGCACAGAACAATTTATTTTAAGTGGGGAGGGGGTTGGCGGAGAGAGACATATTTAGATATTTATTTTCAAAATCGGCTTATTAATGTAGCTCTCCAAAAAGGTTGCTGTTGTTGGGTTCTATTTGTTTGCGTGGGGATGTTTTTAGCTCATCCTGTTGGTTTTGCTTGGGTTGTTAGGGTTTCTGTTGGTGTTGTCATTTCGACTATTCGAGTTGTTGATAGGATACATGTTTATGTTGTGGATGGATTTATTGTATGGGTTGTTGGAGTTGCTATCGCAGTTGTAATTTGAGTTGTTGAAATTGTCTTGGTGTCGTTGCAGTTGTCGTTTAGTTTGTTGGGATTGATTTCTTTGAGGGGGTTCTTGCCGGTGTTATTTGGCTTGGTGGAATTGTTTCTTGGGGGCGTTGTTGCGGTTATCATTTGGTTTGTTGTAGTTGATTTTCTGAGGTGTTATTATGGTTGTCATTAGGCTTGTTGGGATTGGTTTTGGGGGTAAGTATTATTTCGGTTATCATTTGGCTTGTTGAGTTTGTTCTTTTCAGAAGGTGTTGATGCAGTTGTCATTTGGCCTGTAATTTTTTTTTGGGGGGGGGCGGGTGTTGTTGCAGTTATTATGAAGGGTGTTGGAATTGTTTCTGTGAAGAGGTGGTTTTGCGGTTATCATTTGGATTGTTGGAATTTTTTTAAGGTTGTTGTTGGAGTGTTCATATGGCTTGTTGAAATTGTTTTTATGGAGTGTTATTGCTGTTGTAATTTGTCTTATTGGGATTGTTTTATTGTGGGGAGAAAGCGCAGTTTTTAGGGGATGTTTTGCAGTTGTCATTTGGTTCGTTGGAATTGTTGGGGGTTTTTTTAGAGGATGGCAGTTATTATGTAGCTTGGTTGGATTGTTTTCAGGTTTGTAGCAGTTGTAATTTGTTTGGATTAGTTTCTTTTGGAAGATGTTGTTGTAGTTGTCATTTAGCATGTTAGGATAATATTTTGGGAGGGGTTTTGTTGTAGTTTTCATTTACATTTTTGGGATTCATTTCTTTTGGGGGGTGTAGTTGTCAATTGAGCTTATTGGTATGGTTTATTTAGGAGGTGTTGTAGTTGTCATTTGGCTTGTTGGAATTGTTGTTTGGGGGGGGGTTGCATTTGTCATTTAAATTATTTTACATTTAAATTATAACGTGGGGTCGAGTTAATTAATGTAATTTATAGGAGTTTATTCGGAACTTGTGTCTTGTATATTTTTTTTTTTTTACAATTTTCTTGTTTCGATTTTTTAAGAATTCCTTTTAAATTAAGAAAATTCTGGAAAAAAAAATGTATGATTTAAATCTAATAAAATAAAATTTCTTTAAATCCGAAAATGTTTCGCATAACTTTTAGTCCAAACAAAACAAATAAACTAAAGTAATACAATGCAATAAATATTAATTATTTGAATATTTATTAAATTGAAATAAAATTAAGATATTGTGAAATTAATTAAACTCGTCATTCTATTAAAATGTATGACTTTTACAATTAATGAATTGTTTTGTGCAGTCATTATTGAAGTATGTGTGATTTTTTGGAGAAAACGAATTTTTGTTGATTTTATTTTAATTCAATATATGTTTTATTTTGTGTTTTTAGAATTTTACTAATTTTATTTAAATTCAATTAATATTCAGATAATTAATGTTTTATTTTGTGTTATTACAATTTTCTTAAATTTATTTTAAATCAAAAAATGTTTAGTTAATTAATGTTTAATTTTATATTATTAGAATTTTTTAGTTTCATTTTAATTCAGAAATGTTCAGGTAATTAAAGTTTTTTTTGCGATTGTCATTTTGCTTGTTAGAATTGCTTATTGGTGGTTTATTGCGGTTGTAATTTTGCTTGTTGGAATTGTTTTTTGGGGGGGAGGGTATTGCCGTGGCCATTTTGCTCATTAGAATTGTTTTTGGGTGGTGTTGTTGCGGTTATAATTTAGCTTGTTGGAATTATTTTTGAGGGGGGTGTTGCGGTTGTCATTTGGCTTGTTGGAATTGTTTTAGTGGTGTTGTAGTGGTCATTTTGCTTGTTATAATAGTTTTTGGGTGGTGTTACGGTTGTCATCTGGGTTATTGGATTTGTTTTTTAGTGTTGTTGTGGTTATAATTTTGCTTGTTGGAATTATTTGTTGGTGGTGTTGTTGGGGCTCTCATTTAGCTTGTTGGAATTGTTTTTTTTTAGGGGTATTGTTGTGACTGTCATTTTGCCTGTTGAATTTTTTTTTTTGTGGTTATTTTGCTTGTTGGAATTATTTGTTGGTGTTGTTGTTGAAGTGGTCATTTAACTTGATTGAATTGTTTTTTTTTGGGTGTTGTTGTGGTTAGTATTTTGCTTGTTTGAATTGTTTGTGGTGTTGTTGCAGTTGTCATTTAGCTTGTTGGAATTGTGTTTTGGGTGTTGTTGTCGTAGTTATTTTTCTTGTTGAAATTATTTGTAGGTGGTGTTATTGCGACTGTAATTTGATATGTTGGAATTATTTTTGGTGGTGTAGTTGTGGTTGTTATTTTGCTTGTTTGAATTTTTTGGGAGGTGTTTTTGCGGTTGTCATTTTTATGTTGGAATTGTTTTCTGGTGGGTTGTTGCTGCTGTCATTTAGCTTGTTGGAATTGTTCTTTGGGTGTTGTAATTGTTATTTTGCTTATCGTAATTGATTTTGGATGCATATTGTTGTAATTGTCATTAGGTATTTTGGAATTGTTTTCTTTGGAGGTGTTGTTGCGGTTGTCTTATTGGAATTATGTTTTCGTGGTTGTCATTTGACTTGTTGTAATTATGTGTATTTGGGTGGGGTGTTGTTGCAGTTGTCATCTTGTTAAAATTGTTTTCTTTTTTTTGTTGTGTGTTGTAGTTGTATTCATTTAGCTTGTTGAAATTGTTATTTTTGTAGGTATTGTTGCGATTGTCATTTGATTTGTTGCGATTGTCATTTATTATGGTTGTTATTGTGTTTCGGTTTTCGTTGGAGTTGTTGTAGTTGAATTGGGGGCTTGTGGCAGAGACGTCTGTACAGCACGTTCAGTTGACGTGTTAATGCTGGTTCTGCTATAAGTTTTCGGTGAATGCATGTTAATCAATCCCCCTGAAATGGAATAGAAAGTCGAAATGTTTGTATTAATAAGAAAACAGTTTATTACATTTAATTCATAACAAAATAAGCAAATCCATTTTCATGTACATAGCTCCAGACAAGATATGGAGCTATTTGATGTAAGGATCTAAAATATCTACTAATGGGTTAGGGTTAGGGTTAGGGTGAAATGATAAAATTGTTACCATGGAAAAGATGACATGATTCCATTCCCGTTCGATGAAAACTGGTTTTCTATTTTTGCTGCAGACCATCAACTAGTTGGCTAGTTGTGTACATGTAATGCAAGAGGTCATCAAGTACGATTTTTTACTCTTTGGCATGATACAACCGAGGATTGAACCCGGGTCTCCCCGTCCATTAGTTGGCGCTCTAACCATTATGACAAATCTTAATTTACAACAAAGAAGACGTCTTTAGCATTTATTATTACTACCTGTGGAAATTCCTACTGTTGATTTTATATGTTGGGTCCTTCTGCTTGTCGGGTGATAAAGCCTCAAATGTACATGTGATGTTGGGCTGTATAAGAGCGTTAACTTATTGGAGGCATTCCGATAAAAAAACCCATAAAAATACTTGAAATTAAAAAGAAAACTGGCTTAGCCATTTTGGTGTTCATAAGAAACGAACGCCGTAGGAAACGAACGCGTTTTGGTGTCCATAGGAAACAAACACACAGATGTCTTTTATATATAAGCAGAGATACAATACCGACTTCAATGTTTTTTTTTTATTTACAACCGTTCTTATTTAATGTTTAATGTAAAGCATTGTAAGCAGTTCGCCGATTTTAATAATAAAGCGCTTCTTTACACAATAGAAACATCTATATGAATTTACTTGCCTCCCCACAAGGTCGGATTTTAATGTGGAAGTAAACCCAGCCTCCCAAAAAAGGTCCCTCTGGATTGAGACAAAAATTGTGTAAAGTTGCTTTTAAAAAAATCGCTTCTTCACTGAACGAGAATAAAACAGACAAAGAACAAAACAGTATAGAGACGTGTTGTGAAACTGCTATTCAAGCCTACCTCGCACACACATGGGCACAATGCACAACACCATCAAGTTGGAGACACATATGGTTATCGCTCCTTATTTCCAGAGTTGCATGTTTAAACCGGTAGGTGGCGATATCAACTTCCTTCCTCTCTTTTTCTTTCTCAGCTTCTTTTCACCTGGTAGGTCATCTGGTATGTGGAGATTTCTCTCCCCCTATTCTCTTCTTATAAACAGGTCTTTTACCAGTCGCATGTAATAAATTAACGTGGTTTGTAAGTTACATATTTTGGTAGGCGTTCTTTCTTTTATTGTTGTTCATCCGCTATGTTTGTCTTTCTCGATGTGGTTGACAGCATTTAACAACGTCCACAACAACAGGTACAACACTTTGCTCCTAGAAGTCTATTCAATTCTTAATTTATATAAGGATCGCTCCAAAAGTAAAGCCTCCTATTTTTTTATTAAAAAGTTGAAGAGCTAGGAAGACAAGAGTAGTACCATTAAAGCGAGCAACCTTTTGTGATTTAGAATTTATTTTTCTACATAGTCACCACCATTTTCAATACATTTTTACCAGGAATTCAATGACGCATCTCTGCTTCTGACGCACATCAAGTTGCTTTTTTAGAGTCTCAGATCATCAATATCTGCTTCAAAGAGATTAAACTTTCAGATCATGAATGCATAAGTTCAGTGATCATAACAATGTGATTTGTAATCTACTCTGATCTATTCAGACGAAATAAAAAAAAATAGGAGACATTACTTGTGGTATAACCCTCATAGTAATAACTAGGGCTAGGACAACAGCATATTCTTTTCATTGTTTTGATTCTCGAGTGTGTATTCGTTGATATCTTGTATGCTTTTATATTTTGTATTTTGTGTACAGAAAGTTGTTAGATGAGATAAGTCATTGGTACCGTCGGTTTCAAGCCCGATAATTAGGACCGTTTTAGATATCCATATCAAGCTTTCTTCAGCCAATCCTCATCAGTTTTGAGATCTTATATGCTTTTATATAGAGCAATGAAAAGAACATGCTGTTATCATAGTCCTAATAATAAGACACTTTTGCCATAGCAATGTATACCCAAGTTTATTTTAAAGCAGAGTATATACTTTTCTATTTTATAGCAGTGTCTGTCCTTCTCTATTTACAAAAAATTATGCTTCACCGATGTCCGCACTATAAGATAACGTCTCATATAAGATAACGTCTCATATAACGTCTCGATCAGTAAAGTTAAAAAAGAAATAAGAACAAAAAAAATCATTTACTTACGATTTTCTCTCAAATACAAGCCGAAGTAAAGCACTGCAATGTTTTTGCAACTGAACAGCACAAAGAATGGTAAAAATACTGGAAAAGTGACAACAAAAAGTAAGCGAGGGTCGAGGACATGCGTTGCATGGAGAGAAATGATACGAGAATGAGATAATGGATTTTAAATGTGAGTTTTCTCACATTTCAGCATATAATAGGACAACAAAATTGCAAATATATAACATCAAACATTTTTTACTCTTCTTCACCCTAAACGAGGCATATTCCCACTTCGATGCAAGGAGCTATTATTTGAGATAATGTCTAACAGAAGCTTGTAGGGAGTTGAATAGTAAGTTATTTGTTCACATTACATTTAAACTTCTGCATGTTAGTGGAATCAGGAAAGCAAGAAATAGGGAGGGAATTCCAAAGACTAGCAGTCTAGGGGAAGAATCTATTAGAGTAGAAGTCTAAGAGAGAGAGAGAGAGAGAGAGAGAGAAAGAGAGAGAGAGAGAGACTTGTAGTAGGCAACTAGTAATAGGCAACAGTCAAAAAACATTATTTTTCATAAAGAAAGATTGTGTGAAATTTGCATTTTTAAAAATCAATTCCCAATGTCAATCAGATTGTGTAAAAATTACAGAAAGATATCATAAAAAATAAAGGATATATTAAAGATCCAACCCGTTCAGTAACTGTTTGTCCACCCTATACAATATTTAAAAATACAATGTTGTTGATCTAAATAATGATCCTAATTGATGGTGATAAATTTAAGATGTTTACACTTATTCGTTTAGAAGACAGGTAACAAAGGTTTGGGTTCATCTCGTTTGGAGGGTGATGGTTGGAAAATCGGTAGTACCATAACATACCTATTGAAACAAATTTCCAATTTATTGTCCACAGAAAGAGCAGGATGCCAGTATCAACGAGTAAAATACCGAAATACCACAACGCAAATTTCCAGTAGACTGAAATTAAACAATAAAAATAATTACGATTCAAACAAAGATTTTCTGTTTTTAATATGTTTTTATGTTTCATAATTTGACAAGAAGGTCCACAAGTTCAAAAAGTTCCAAAATTAGAAAAGATGCACCTGAAAGAGATCAGAGGTTACATCGGCCGAAATGTCATGAATATAATAACTAATGTTATATAGCGGGAATGGTTGTATATAAACGTACGTGTGATATGCGTGTTAGTATAGATGTGTGGGCGTTTCCATAACTTTGTTCACATTGTAACAAACATATGTACATGGGACAATCTTTTACAACAATGAATAACCATCTTTGTCCACTTGATCCAGACAAAGGAAAAACATACCTTTTTCATGGAGACTAATAGGTCTTTCACTTTTCTGATCTGTTTCTTGCAGTCCTGAAACAATTGTCACTCTTTGCAGGAACGCTAAATACCAAGTTCATTTTATATAAATTTTATTCTGGACTTTCCATTGAAGCTGATATATTCCGTGCTAACTTGTCCAACTCCTCCATTCTGACTAACCCTACTCTAAATTTCTGACTACATTTCTAAACCATCTCATTACGTCATCAACTAATCCATCTTTGTCACATATTTTGTTTATCTAAAAAATTACGAGAATAATTGATTTTCCTCTCGTGCACAAAGAGAAAGAAGCACAGAAAGCGGGACATAAGAGTGCCAGGGCGTTCGACATTATATAAAATAAGAACGACTGGTCACATATATACTGAAATTTAAAAGAAACGTAGATCAGTGAATAGAAAACTCTTTATCTATGAACCTCTTTCTCACAGAAAAGATGTTGCGACTTTGTCTCTGCTTTATCGTTATTTTCATGGCAAGTGCTCGGCTGAGCTCCAATCTATGGTCCCCCTCGCCAAACTTTCACAAGAAACACCCGTCTAGCAGAAAACACTACCACTAATTTCCCCACACTTTATCTGTGCCTAAACATAAACGTATATTCCATGAGCAAAGCTTCTTTCTTAGAACTGCACGCCTATGGAATTGTCTTCCGTTTTTCTGCTTTCCAGCTGACTACAATATGATTGTCATCAAGTCTAACGTAAACAAGTTTTTGAAGAGCCGTTCCATATAAGTTAACAAAACTTTCTTTGTAGTCATTTAGTTAACATTCCTGTTTGTTTTAATATTCCTGTGTTACATTTCTACTGTAAATAATTTTCTTTGTAAAATACCTACTGTTTTTTTTACATAGGCGTCGCCACTTATCAAGGCCGATAGCCCACTCAAGGATAAGGGTTAAAGAGTGTAGAGTAGTCAAAAGGACAATATAGTAATCGATAGTAATGGAAGTTCGGTAAATTTGTTAACTTAAGTGGAACGGCTCATCAGAAACTTGTTCACGTTGGACTTGAAGACAACTATATTCCACAGGCGTGCAGTTCTAAGAAAGAAGCTTTGATAATGGAATCTATGTTTAGGTTTAGGCACAGATAAAGAGTGGGGGGAATTATTGATGTCTTCTGTGAGATAGAGGTTGCAGCGAAGAGAAAAGGACATCTCCCACCAGGCCATGGAGTCTATTTTGAACCCTATCAAGGCAGGACAAGTCTTTTCTAGCAGCTCCTGCCCATATGTGGCAACATTATTCCATCGTTGGACGTATCTGGCTCTTATATAGATAGAGAATTACATCAGCAGTGAGATATCTACTGGATCGATAGAAGGATCCGACCATTTTTCCAGCGGCCTTGGCAACAGATTTGATGTACGTATTCCATTTAAGATCAGGAGTAAAGGTCAAGCCCAGAAGCCTGTCAAAACTTGAGGCCTCCCCAAGACAAGAGCCATTCATTTTAGTTGATCCCAGATGGGGATCAGAACGTTGATGATGTAAAGATAGAAGCTTGGTTTTAGATGCATTAAAAGTAACCAGCCACTCCTTTCCCCATTGTACAACGTGATCAAGATCAGAGGAGAGAGAACCTACTTCGTCTCGATACATATTTTCTTACATTCTATTTTCCAAACATCAACAACGATCATAATAATCGTTCAGGTTACTTGGCGTTGCCCCGGCAGTGCTCCATATAACACTAAGATAAGACTAGTGCTCCGTCTAACCTGAATAATATAAATTATCTTTTCATTTTCTGCAGTGAAATCATTTAAAGAACATTTTCTATTTCAGTTTTTAGTTTGATAAGAAAAAAGAATAATTTCACAAGAAACCTTTTTTGCTTGTATTTAAAAGACTTGCTCTTGCTTTGGGTTGATTTAGTAGGGTTAAAACATTGTTTATAAAACATTGCTTTCTGAGTGGAAAGTATACTGTTCAAGCACAGTAGTGGTTTCGTGGGTTTAAACCAGGATTATGGAGTTGCAAGATACAACATCCAACTCTGACTCCAATGATTTAAAAAATTCTGACTCCAACACCTAACACATTACTCAATAAATCCCGGGCTTGCCGTATAGATGTTATCACAGATAAAAAAATCTATATGATTTTATAAAGTACTAACCTTCATTTATGATGTATCAAAATTTGAGCCTAATTTGATTATTAGTTTACAAATTAATTATTTAAGTGGAGCTACTGTTGTAGTGGAAAAATCTGAATTTCGTGTGTTTATAAAGCATTATTTTCTTATGGGAAAATATATTGTTCAAGCAGAGTAGTGGCTTCATATAACTTATTTGACATCTGTTCTGCTGAAACAATGGTTATGAGGTGACATGTTATTTAACAGATTATTTAACGGACTATTGTCCTCAGATCCCATAATGCTTATTTACTTAACAGCCCATGACTCGTCTAGTAGTCGTGGGTGTGTTATGTGTCAGATTCGCTGACCGTCCTTAGGGGAGCTGGAACATATTTAAAGGAAACATTTCAAGACATGGTGACAGATACAAATGATGCTGAATGCTCAAGTTGTCTAAATTCAACAGTTGTCCTGGAAAACAAAAAAAGTCCACAAACTGGTTTTAGTCAATCATAAATTCAAGTTGCATAAGATAGTAAATAATTTGAAGATATAAGAAGGCAGTATATTAACCGTTGATGATGACGATGATGATGTTGATGATGGTGGTGGCAATGGTGGGGATGATATTGATGATAATGTAAGGAAATGGTATCAGTTTAATACACACATTTATTTGTGGATATTGATAAAGAAGAAATCTGTTTTCTTTCATGGTAATTTCTGTTGAGATAAATGGCCATTAAAAAAAGAACACTAGCTGAAAACGTGATGTTCCAATACAAAGATATCTAAAAAAAATAAAATGTCAGAAATGTCGCCTTTTTGTGATTTGATACGTTTATCTGAATAGGCCACCTCTGTAAAGAAAAGGCAGTTAATCAAATTCTGGGTAGTCAAAAATTATTATTGGGTCACCCGAAATATAGGTCAGAGGTTATGAGTTTCTTTGGATAAGGAAAAGCAAGATGGTGGATTCAAAGTTAAGTGTCTATTAATTATTGTCCGGGGGAACTTGATCAACCCCCAAAAGAGAACCAAATTATTTATTTTTTACTCATACGGAATGGCACTTGGAAAAACCCCCTTGGTTATGCAAATGATGGATGGGCCCTCCCACATGAGTGATGGTGAAAGGTAGAGTCCAAATGAAGTGAAAGCAATGAACCCTCTGTCAGAAGTGGCAGTCAGAGATGCAGATTAAGATAGAAAAGAAGAAAAAATTTCTAGAGCTTGAGAATTTACAAAAACTGCCTATGATTGGTTTTATAGAATTCTGAAATGGAATTCTGGGAATTGGAGGTGGAGTTAAGCTCACTTGATTCTCAATATAATGAAGGGCAAAAATAGCCTCGAGAACTTTGACAACTGCCTGAGGCTTTCACACCAGTCAGAGAGGAACCCCTGACTTAAGACACATTCTGCTAGCCGCCTAGGATTTTCATACCAGTCACAGAGAAACCCCTGACTTAAGTCTCACCCTATTCTAAGCCCATGAATCTACACTGTGTAGAGACAACTCCCTGGACTTAGGGTTATTTGCCATAACTTTACTAATGGAAGCTGCCAACCCCCAAAGCATTTGTATTTAGTCACAACTTATGAATGATCAGAGTCTTGTAACTTTCATGAATAATTATTTTTTAATTTATAAGAAAATGACCACTGGCTTGTCTTTATTTGTTTATTGCCTGTCGAATTAAAGGGGCAGTTAATTTCAGATTTACCCTGACTCCCAGACGGTGAAGTCATAGACCAAGCCATTGTGAGGAAAGAACTCAGCACAAAGTCGAAGCAACGTACGGCCAGCCAAAGTAAACAGTGGTGCCAAACAGACTTAAGGTTGTGCACGTTTTGTGGAAAATTATATTTGCTACATGTAAAATAATGAAGTATATATGTTTACATTGTCAAAGAACTCTCGTCAGAAATTGCTAAGGAAATAGTGACTATTCTACAAAATCACTCTGTAGCTTGCTACATGTTTTGCTGGTGTATATGAATCGGAAGAGAGTGAGTTGCACAAAGAACTGAATATATCTCTAGTCGAAGTCAGACCACCCAAGAGATATTTTCTTTGTTTATAAATAAAAGTATTACCTTGAATGGGGAGAGTATGCTGGAATCGGCCTTTGTGGAAAAATATATTTCCCAAAGGTTATTTGCATCTCTGACTAGAATTGAAGATATATTTTATTTGTTTAAAAATATGAGTACTTTATTGAACGAGGAAGTCATGCTCGGACCGACTTGCTTGGGAAAGTAATTTTCATGAACAGGCTCAAGATAAACCTTTATGAATAGGTACCATCTGAATGTTGTTTTTTGATCAACCTCTGGGTGGTCGAATTGTCATCGTTAACACAAGACAACAATGAATAACCATATTTGTCCGCTTGGTCCAGACAAAGGAAAAACATACCTTTTTAATAGAGACAAATAGGTCTGTCACTCTTCTGATCTATTTCTTCCAATTGTCTCTCTTTGCAAGACTGCTAAATACCAAGTCCATTTTATATAAACTCTATTCTCGACTTCCCATTGGAGCTGATATATTCCGTGCTAACTTATCCAACTCCTCCATTCTGACTTACTCAACTCTAAAATGAATAGGCACCATCTGGATGTTGTTTCCTGATCAACCTCTGGGTGGTTGAATTGTCACAAATAACATAAGACCAGAATAAGTCAGGGTTAAAAAGATTCCAAGTTTTGAGTTGTAAGATACTTTAGTTTCAGAATAGAAGAGAAAACTTGCTCCAAACCAAGTGGCAGTATCAATCCAGAGAAGCTTTGGATTGTAAAAGCTAACACGAAGATGAAGAATTAGCTAATCCGAAGAAGTCTTGAGTGGAGTTCGTTCTCATATGAAGACAAACAACTGTGTGAGAATTCTTAAGACATTCTGTATATTTGTGGAGTGATTCCGGTTTCTGATTGTTTGCTAGCAGGGCGCGGCACCATTTGATTGTTCAGTTCCTAAAACCCCTGTCTATAAGTAGAATCTTCCAATATTTTATAATCATGCCCTCATTATAAAACAAATATATTGCCACATCAGGAGATGGGAAGATAAGCGGTCATAACCAGCTTTCCGGAGGGGGAGGAGGAGGAGAACTAAAAATGGGAGTTAGAGCTGAACGTTTTAGACAGTTTATTTTATTCAGAGCTGCCAAGAAGTTAGGCCGATGTACCTCTCTGGGTAGATCAGATTCCTTGGGGCTCTTGGCTGAAATACTGTATCAGTTTCATTTGTGGGTTCTGCCTGGTTAGGCCAAACTCTTATTTCGAAAGTCGGCTAATCCACATTGGGAAATGTAAAACCACTTGAAACATCCTAAGAACTGTTTATTTATTAGCTTTCCACAGAAGAGGCATTGCGAGTTTGTCTCTGCTTTATCATTATTTTCATGGCAAGTGCTTATCTGATCTCCAATCTATAGTATCCTCTTGTCAGACTTTCACAAAAAACACTCAACTAACTACAACCACTATCAACAATTTCCCTCGCTGTCTGTCTGTGCATAAATCTAAATGCAGATTCCATGAATAAAGCTTCTTTCCTAGAACTTCCCATCTGTAGAACACTGTTCCGCTGGGCTGCTTCCTGGCCGACTACAATATCGTAGCCTTAAAGTCCAATGTAAACAAATTCTTATTAAACCGTCTTCTTAAATAATGAAATTCTATTCAACTTACACCATTAACGATTACTAAACTACTACCTAATATTGATTAATCGTTATCCTCGAGTGACCCTTGAAGTGGTAAAAAACTTTTGGAAAAAAAATGAAAATCCAAAATAGGGAATCCCTTGGAATTTGAGTCTTTTGTTTTTCGTCATCAGTAAGAGCATTAAATCCGTCTTCCAACCGCAGCCTGAATCACTCTCCATTAATTTTTTTTTTTTTTGAAAAGTTATAGTGGAATCTGATTGTGGCCCAAGATGTTCACATTCCTAAAATTTGAGTTTATTAATATATATATATATATATATATATATATATATATATATATATATATTTGAGTTTATTAAAATATATATATATATATATATATATATATATATATATATATCAGTAAGACGACTAAATTCTGTTTCCAATAAACATTTTGTATGTGTTACTGTTTTACTGACTTTCTTCAGTGAAGAGCTGCTATACATCGAAATTACAAAGCGGTCTTTTCTCGCACCCTCATAACAATGATCATATATTGCTATAAATATGTCTGAATACCAATAATAAAATTACATTGTAAGAAGCAATCTTTAATTTACTCTTTGAGTCCAGCATCTCTTTGCAGACAATTTTATTTTTCCCTGTTTCTTTCGAATGTCCCCCTTTTTATGTAACATTTTACTGACTTTCTTTGAAGAACTGCTGTACATCGAAATACAAGTTCCTTTCTCATGCCATTACAAAAATCATTATTTATATATATATATATATATATATATATATATATATATATATATATATATATATATATATATATATATATATATATGAACTCTCCCGTCGATTTCGACATATGAGATTTCGCCACAACAACTAAGTTACTCGGAAATCCACACAGATGATTTGTTTATAGTGGTGAAGGCTTTGTGTAGAACCATCCACATTTTTGGTATTACTGCTATTAGAGGGAGAATTCCATCATTGCAGAGCTGACAACAATCTTTTGATAGCACAATGAGTGTAAAGATCACAGCCAGTGTAGTCAATTATGGGATTATTGGATTAAAATAAGGACAGCTTAAAAGGACACAAGAAAGACTGAAATTGGGTCATTGCATTAAAATAAGTAAAACCCAAAATCGAACTTGAAATTGGATTATTGGATTAAAATAAGGAAAACCTATAAACACACACACACACACACACACACACACACACACAACAAAAAAACAATTTGAAATTGAATTATTGAACTAAAATAAGGAAAACACAAAAACACAAAAACTTGAAATTGGGTTATTGGATTAAAATTAAAAAAACCTACACACACACCAACCCACACACAACACACACATACACACACACACACACACAAAACAAAAAAAAAACTTTAAATTGGATTATTGGATTAAAATAATGAAAACCCAAAGAGACATAATAGAACTTGAAATTAGATTATCAAATTAAAATAAGAAAAACCCAAAGAGACACACAAAAAACTTTAAAATTGGATTATCGGATTAAAATAACGAAAACACATTACAAAAAGAAATGAAAATACTTACTTGCATATTTTATTGTACCTGAAAATAAAATAATACAAATTTTATTTCGGCATTTTTCATGATAAACAGCAAATCTCAATATTTACATTATCACTTGTTATGTTTGATGACCTTGAAACCGTTTCAAGGTCATCCCTAGTAAAACACCAACTGTGTAAAGAGTCGGAAAATGGAAATAAAAAATCTTGATAGTAGTGTCTCCCACACAAAAGTTGTGTTATGGGCGGAAATAAATGAAATATTGAGATAATAGAAAGGTCACCAGGTAGCAGGTGCTACCTAAAACATAAACAGATTTTCGTAAATGCAAAAACTGAGAAAAACGAAATTTTTTAACAAATCATTTTATACAAGAGATAACAATATAAAAGTGGCTTCCAGTCATTTGTACAAACAAAGAAAGTTGGTATATATATATTATTTAATTGAAATATATATATTATTTAATTGAAATATATATATTATTTAATTGAAATATATATATTATTTAATTGAAATATATATATTATTTAATTGAAATATATATATTATTTAATTGAAATATATATATTATTTAATTGAAATATATATATTATTTAATTGAAATATATATATATTATTTAATTGAAATATATATATTATTTAATTGAAATATATATATATTATTTAATTGAAATATATATATTATTTAATTGAAATATATATATTATTTAATTGAAATATATATATTATTTAATTGAAATATATATATTATTTAATTGAAATATATATATTATTTAATTGAAATATATATATTATTTAATTGAAATATATATATTATTTAATTGAAATATATATATTATTTAATTGAAATATATATATATTATTTAATTGAAATATATATATTATTTAATTGAAATATATATATTATTTAATTGAAATATATATATATTATTTAATTGACATATATATATTATTTAATTGAAATATATATATATTATTTAATTGAAATATATATATTATTTAATTGAAATATATATATATATTATTTAATTGAAATATATATATTATTTAATTGAAATATATATATTATTTAATTGAAATATATATATTATTTAATTGAAATATATATATATTATTTAATTGAAATATATATATTATTTAATTGAAATATATATATTATTTAATTGAAATATATATATTATTTAATTGAAATATATATATTATTTAATTGAAATATATATATTATTTAATTGAAATATATATATTATTTAATTGAAATATATATATTATTTAATTGAAATATATATATTATTTAATTGAAATATATATATTATTTAATTGAAATATATATATATTATTTAATTGCAATATATATATTATTTAATTGAAATATATATATATTATTTAATTGAAATATATATATTATTTAATTGAAATATATATATTATTTAATTGAAATATATATATATTATTTAATTGAAATATATATATTATTTAATTAAAATATATATATATTATTTAATTGAAATATATATATTATTTAATTTAAATATATATATTATTTAATTGAAATATATATATTATTTAATTGAAATATATATATTATTTAATTGAAATATATATATTATTTAATTGAAATATATATATATTATTTAATTGAAATATATATATTATTTAATTGAAATATATATATTATTTAATTGAAATATATATATATTATTTAATTGAAATATATATATTATTTAATTGAAATATATATATATTATTTAATTGAAATATATATATTATTTAATTGAAATATATATATATTATTTAATATAAATATATATATTATTTAATTGAAATATATATATTATTTAATTGAAATATATATATATTATTTAATTGAAATATATATATTATTTAATTGAAATATATATATTATTTAATTGAAATATATATATATTATTTAATTGAAATATATATATTATTTAATTGAAATATATATATTATTTAATTGAAATATATATATATTATTTAATTGAAATATATATATTATTTAATTGAAATATATATATTATTTAATTGAAATATATATATTATTTAATTGAAATATATATATATTACTTAATTGAAATATATATATTATTTAATTGAAATATATATTATTTAATTGAAATATATATATTATTTAATTGAAATATATATATTATTTAATTGAAATATATATATTATTTAATTGAAATATATATATATTATTTAATTGAAATATATATATTATTTAATTGAAATATATATATATTATTTAATTGAAATATATATATATTATTTAATTGAAATATATATATTATTTAATTGAAATATATATATTATTTAATTGAAATATATATATATTATTTAATTGAAATATATATATTATTTAATTGAAATATATATATTATTTAATTGAAATATATATATTATTTAATTGAAATATATATATTATTTAATTGAAATATATATATTATTTAATTGAAATATATATATATTACTTAATTGAAATATATATATTATTCAATTAAAAAATATATATTATTTAATTGGAATTCATTATTGAGATGAGTATTATTTATTAATTTATTTTATTGCGAACTATTATCCTCATCTTATCACCTGACGAAGGCCAGAGAAATAGTTGACCGAAACGTCGTGAAACAACATCTAAGTAAGATGAGAATAATAGCCTGCAATAAAATAAAACAAGGAAAGTTGGGTTAGTATTGTCACGTGCAAGAACGTGTCTAGACAATATATATTGGAAAAAAAATTAAAAGAAGTTAAGGAGAAAAATAAAAGAATTTATTGAACAGGTAAACAGTAAAAACAAGGGAGATAAATCCGGCTTTAGGTTAATCTAGCTTTTACTCAGTGTAAGTAACAATCATGTTTGAGAAATAATAATATTACTTTAGTCAAAACATAAGATCAGAAAATCAATATTTACCAAGAGCCCAGTTCTTTGTGAGGGCGTTTGCAATTGGCGTGTTTCAGAAATTCTTTATGGCTAGATTTATCCCAGGAAAAATAAGCCAGAATCATAAATAGTTGAAAGATTGCCCTAAAATAGCGTTCATTCTGAGAGCTGATTTCATAACTGAAGTTATGACACTATTAGCGCCTATTTACAGTCATTGAAAATGAAACATTCTAGAATTTCTAAAATGGAACAGTACAACTTGGTACTTTCTGGGGCCCTTGCAAAAAACCCCAACACTTTTCTGTTCGATTATAGAACTCTCCAGGAACGCTTAAAAAGAATCAATTTATTTTCTAATTATCATGTAATGTATTTTAATAGTAAAAGTTTTATATTATTATACAGGGTCTCCCAATAGAAGCTGATGATTAAAAAAATAATAATAATTTTCTTAATTTTTTATATATATTTTTTTATTTTTTCAAATCATCTAGATTAACCCTTCCAAGGTCGTCATGAGTCGTTACACTCCCGACGAGCCAATATTAATTGTAGAGTCGTATTTTCGGTTGAATGAGTCAATATCAGAAACTCAGAGAATTTCGACGAAATCAACACAAGAAATTCCCCTTCTCCCAATGCAATAAAAGCTATGGTGGCTCGATTTCATGAGCAAGGGTCTGTATGTGACCTCTCGTAATCTGGTAGACCCTGTACGGCAAGAAGTGATAAGAATTGTCAGAGATTAGCAGAAAGTGTGGCCGAGGATCCATCCACATCAGTAAGAAGGAGATCAAGTAAAATTGGGGTCTCTCGATCAATTCCAGCAGGACGGTGCAACGGTGCATACGGCACGAAAAACATTAAATCTACTCCAGGACATATTCAGCAACCGAATAATTTCTAGTGGCTGTGAGATAAATTGGCCACCCCGCTCGCCAGATCTCACATGTGCAGATTTCTTCCTTTGAGGTTACTTCAAAGAACGGGTATACGCAAACAAACCAGCCACAATAAATGCCCTTAAAAATAATATAGAGGAGGAAATTAGGACCATAAGCCTTGAAACATTAAGTGATCTGCTGGACAATGCCCTGCAGAGAGCACAAGAGTGTGAAAATGAAAATGGTGGACATTAGACCTTGTGAAAAACATACCCTAGATTAAGTTGCGGAAATAAAATTAGAATAAGTAGACTATGATATCGTAGTATATCTCAGAAAATCACGGAGAAGCTCATCTACCTACATATGAAAATTGGTAAGCATAACTTAAATATTGAGGAAGTTAATCAAATTTTAAATCCGTTAGCTTCTTTTGGCAAACCCTGTATATTATAAAAATATTTTGTATAATATAAAATATGTTATATTATATAATATATTATAATATTCATTCTATATTATTTATATTTGTATATTTTTTATATTTATATTATATTTTATATTATTAATTATGTAATTGTTACTTCTTAATATTTTAAAGAGGAAAATGTGCTGTTTATTTCATGGGAGTTTCTAAATTGGGGTTGGCTTACTATATTCACATATATGTGTTACTTTCGGGATTTAGGATGATTTTCATTGGTTGAAAATATTTTTTAGTTCACACGTTTCTGTGAAAACTTCCTTGAGGAGTGAAGAAGAAAGTTAATTCAAACAAAGCAGAGAAGGAGAGAGTATGGCAATTATGCCATTTCTTTTTTAGCGTTCGTAGGAATCAAGATTCATTCACCACAAACTTACTTTTTCAATTGAATTATATAATAGGAATTGTCTACCTTAAATATGCAAATAAATAAAAATCAAAAACGAAAATGAAGGCTGCATGAGGCTATAACATAGATAAGATATATTTTACTAAAGCTACTATAAATGCTATAAAGAACTAAAAGATACTACAAAGTACTATATAGTATCAAAAGATATCATAGGTACAATCTATATAATTATAAAACTCAAATAACCTTGTAACGGGTGTTGTACCCCAACATTTGGTTTATAACTTCCGGTTGCGCATGCGTACATAAACAAATAATCAACGCGACAATAGAATTATTGTTTTACTGTGTACGTTTTCAGCGTCCCAATTGTTTTTTTTTTCGCGTTTAAATTATGCAAATAAACAATCGTTAATACTTTCTGCATTTTTTACATTGTTCATTTCCGTATTACGTTTAATTTATTTCAACGCAATTTTCTTACAAATAAATTTACTTTACTCGGTTGACAACCATAAGAGCATTTTGCAACGGCGATTTATCCACCGCCTTCATTTTTTTTATAATTTATTTTCCATTTTTAATACACCTTTCTTTAAAAACATTCATACATTTTCTTCTACACTACCAACATAAATAGATTACCCCGAAAATGTTTTTTTTAATTTTCGTTACAAATGAATAATCAATGCGACAATAAAACGTATTGTTTTATTATGTATGTTTTCAGTGTCCCAACTGTTTGTTTTTTTTGCGTTTAAATTAAAAGATATATAAAAATTTAACTTTAAGTATTATGGTATCTGTTCAGTGCACATTTACCTATAAGTATGGCAAACCACTTATAATTCAATGGCTGTAAGTTTGTTTGTTTTTTTCAAAAATTATAAGCAGGACGACTCATAGTTTTGTAATTTAAGTATACTTTCATAGAAATGTTTCCATTATGTCACAAAAAACTATTTTCTTTACATCACAAGTGTCACGCTCATACACTAATTCCATAGCTAATATAACATACTGACCCAACGGGTCACGGGTAGTCTAGTAAAGTACTAAATCTTTTAGTACTAGAAGTGCTAAACGCACTATTATGAATTAAAACGTATGATAAATACTATAAAAAACTAAAAAGTCCAAAAAGGTAGTATAAAATACTAAAAGGCACTAAATCTATCCATATATATTAAAGGCAAAATGTGTGTGTTTTGTGTGTGTGTGTGTTGTGTGTGTGTGTGTGTGTGTGTGTGTGTGTGTGTGTGTGTGTGTGTGTGTGTGTGTGTGTGTGTGTGTGTGTGTGTTTCGCAAAGACTTTCGACAGAGGCGACGGATTTTCACCAGATAATATCATTTTGAAGCTCGAACCTTCGGACGACAAATATCGAAAAATTGGCTAAAAACATTTATTCCTTTACCCTCAACGGGGCACTTTTCTACAGGGAGGGTTAGCGTTCCTTCATTACAATCTAGGCAAATACGCATGCGCAAAAGACGCTGGTTTTTGAATTAGTTTAAATATTATAAAAAGCGACCTAGATGCGGTCATGACACAATTTTAAAAGTGGCAGCTTTGTTATCTTTAGATTGCAGGTTCGATCTCAGGTATCAGATAATTTATTTTTCGATTTTTAAACTTTTATTACTGAAAAAGGGTTATTTATGCGATTTTTCGCCTTCGCTATTTTTTGGTTTTTTGATTAAGAAGTTTTAACATCGTTCGTTTTGCATCACATTCATTTTTTTTTTAGTTTTTTTCCCCCGCCACGTTCGCGTTTTTTTGTTTTTGTTTTTCCAATTTTAAGAAATTTTAACATCGTTCGTTTGCATTACGTTAGTTTTTTGGGGTTTTCTTTTTGCTGTTTTTCCGATTTTTAAAGAAGTTTTAACATTGATTTTTTATATATAATATTTAAACACGCTTATTCTTTATGTTCCATTGCGTTTTGATTTACCCCTCCCCCAACACACACCTCTAAACACCTAGGCAACGCCGGGTACCCCCGATAGATAAAATATAAAGACGTCACGTTTTTTTAAACCTATTTTTCTCCGCCAGTCTGCTACCACGTTTTTTTAACACCTCTGCCTACTGTTGTTTTGATCCCCCCCCCGGCTATTTTTTTTTGGGGGGGGTCCTTACTACACCACTTACACACACCCAGACACCCCTGCTATAGTTGTCTTGACGCCCTCCCCTTATGGATCCTTACTACACCACCGAAAAACCCAGGCAACACCGAACACCCCCACTAGTCTACTTATAAAGTACAAAAGGCATTACCATGAACTAAAAGGTATCATGGTCCTGGATATGACCTAAAACTATATCCGATGGTGAGGCCCCACCTTGCGGGCCTTGGGGAGTGTGGAGCCACCCTTTAATTGCCATTGCTCCAGGTCCACTCTGACCCGGAGTGGTAGTACCTGTTAGGGTCCCAACTATGGGTGAAATAGAATCCGACTTAAAAAAACAAATATACTCCATTACAAATCGTTCCTCAAAATAACTAGATTCGGCATTAAATAACCTGAAAAAGGTTGATATGCCGTAAAACAAAAACAACCAACCAACCTAAAAGGTATAATAAAGTATTAAAAGTCCTATAAATACTATAAGATAGTAAACATTTTTGTGCAAGAGAAAAGAATATAAACGTTACTTTCAGTCATTTATAAAACCTTTTGAAATAGAATTTTTAAAGAAATTCAGAGTCAGAGCCAATTCTTACCAATTTTGAAGAGATAAGTAATCACGGCGGTGCCAACACACATGAGGCCAATGACCACTTGGAATCCTCCTATCGCATAATACTCAACTGAAAAAAAGAAGAAACAGCTGTTTATTCAAACAAAAAGGTGTGATACTACAAAAATGATGGCATGACATTCTTGTGACATTGTTGTGACATAGGTGTGACATTGTTGTGACATAGGTGTGACATAGGTGGAGATCTTGTGGTTAGAGTTATACCCAGGTATAAAATTTCAAAATAAAAAAGAAATGAAATTGTTGTGACATAGTTGGCGATGTTGTGGTTAAGGTTAAGGCATATAATTTAAAAAAAAGAAAAGAAATTGTTGTAACGTGGCTCGTAACATAACGTTCAGGCCATCTTTGCTTGGGCCCTACGTACCGTTCATAACTTTATGTGCATATGTATATATATTAATATTTTTTACTCATGTCCAAGTAACCTACATCTAAAATTTCAAGTGTTTAGATCCAAAATTGGCGGAGGAGTTTGGTAGAGTCTGCAAAAGTCAACTCTTTCAACTTTGACCTCTTGAAAATCAAATTTGCGCGCAAACACTGATTAAAAAGCTTCCTGCATGTCTGAATACCCTTTATGTAAATTTTCAAAATTGGCTGAATAGTTTGCTAGAGACCGCAAAGTTAAAATCTTTTGAACTTTGACTACTTGTCAGCCAGATTTTCAGCCAAAAACCGATTAAAAAGCTTGCCCTATGTCTGAATACACTTTATGTAAAATTTTAAATGTTTAGACGAAAAATTGGTTGAGTAATTTGGTAGAGATCACAGAGGTCACATTTTTTAAAACTTTGACCCTAATTTTGAATCCTAAACATTTATTGTTTTGGGCTCAAATCAAATTAAAAAGTTTGAGCCAAGTACAAGTAATCTACATCTAAAATTTCAAGTGTTTAGACCTAAAATTGGCAGAGGAGTTTGGTAGAGTTTTCAAGGGTCAAATCATTGAACTTTGACCCATTTACAGCCAAATTTCTGACCGAAAGCCTCTTAAAAAGATTTTCCCAAATCTCAATACCCCTTATGTCAACTCTCGAGTCTGTAGACTGAAAATTGACAAAGTAGTTTGGAAGAGAAATGTACACACACGGACACACACAGAGACATTTTCACTTTTATAGATATATAGATAAATATACGTGTCCGTATCTGTGTATCGTCTAGTGCTATAAAATGTTCTAATAAATGTGTGTACACAGAGTGTATATATGTTTGTATATACGTGTCACGGTCATCTATATGACGTGTATATATGTGTTCGTTTATGACCGTCTAACATTGTGATCTTCTAATCTGGTTTTTCTATTGTTCATTGTATTGATGCGTGTGCAACACTTACAACATTCGTGATATATTAACAGATGCAGTTTAACAACAGAAATGCAGCATTTACAATAGCAAATAACTCCCTGCGGTTTTACATCGACTAATGGAGAAACATACCTAGACCATTCTTGGTCTTTATTTGATGGGTCCTCAGAAAAGCTGCAATTAAAGATTCGTACAACTCAAAGTCTCGGTGGTACTTACAACAACTTCATTCCAGATGTTTGCCCCAGTGGAAAGTCGCAAATCTAGTCCCAGACTCTTACATTCGACACCTTCCCTTACTGTGAACCATTACCGTGGACAGTCTTTCTCCCCATGGCCACCGACTCGGTCTACTCTGTCTGACTCTCAACTCTTTCCTGTTAGTATTACATAATTATCTTTTAGTACTTTTTAGTATTTTATAGTATTTATAGGATATTAAGGACTTTGTGATATCATTTAGTTCATAATAATACATTTTGTAGTTTATAAGCATTTTATAGTATTTATAGGATATTAAGGACTTTATGATATCATTTAGTTCATAATAATACATTTTGTAGTTTATAAGTATTTTATAGTATTTATAGGATATTAAGGATTTTATGATATCATTTAGTTCATAATAATACATTTTGTAGTTTATAAGTATTTTATAGTATTTATAGGATATTAAGGATTTTATGATATCATTTAGTTCATAATAATACATTTTGTAGTCTATAAGCATTTTATAGTATTTATAGGATATTAAGGACTTTATGATACCATTTAGTTTATAATAATACATTTTGTAGTTTATAAGTATTTTATAGTATTTATAGGATATTAAGGGCTTTATGATACAATTTAGTTCATAATAATACATTTTGTAGTTTATAAGTATTTATAGTATTTATAGGATATTAAGGACTTTATGATACCATTTAGTTCATAATAATATATTTTGTAGTTTATAAGTATTTTATAGTATTTATACGATATTAAGGGCTTTATGATACCATTTAGTTTATAATAATATATTTTGTAGTTTATAAGTATTTATAAGATATTAAGGACTTTATGATACCATTTAGTTCATAATAATATATTTTGTAGTTTATAAGTAGATTAAATTGCTATTAGTATTTATTTAAATAATCTTTTAGTACATTTTAATGTTTTGTAGTATGTATAGGATATTTGGGACATTATGATACATGTAAGTTTATGATAGTACATTTGGTAGTTTGAAAGTAGATAATAAAGTATTTTATAATATTTGTAGGATATTTAGTACTTTATGATACCTATTAGTTCATATTCGTGCCATTAGTTTAAAAGTAGATTTGGTTCCTATTAGTATTTTTAACAATCGTTTAATACTTTTTAGTATTTTTTAGCTTTTAAAGAACATTTAATATTTATTATACCTTTTAGTTTATAATAGTACCTTTGGTTGTTTATAAACAGATTTAGTGCCTATTAGTATTTTATAATAATCTTTAAGTTCTTTCTTGTATTTGATAGTATTTATATGGTATTTAGTAATTTTTGATACCTTTTAGTCCATACTAGTACTTTTCGTAGTTTTAAAGTAAAGTTATTTTAATAAACTTTTAGTATTTAGTATTTTATAGTATTTAGAAGATATTTAGTACTTTATGATACCTTTAAGTTTATAATAGTACTTTTGGTAGATTATAAATAGATTTAGTGCCTATTAGTATTTTTAAATAAACTTTTTAGTATTTTATATTATTTATAGGAAATTAAGTACTTTAAGATACTTTTAAGTTCATTATAGTAGCTTTGGTAGTTTAAAAATAGATTTAGTATTTATTAGTATTTTGTAATAGTTTTTTGTATTTTTTAGTATTTTAAATATAAATCAATTAGTATTTTATAGTATTTATATGACATTCAGTATTCATGATACCTTTTAATTCCAAATAGTACCATTGATTATTTATAAGTAGATTAAGTGCCTGTTAGTAATTTATAATTTTCTTTTATATAACATTTGGTACGTTATATACCTTTTAGTCTATAATAGTACCTTTGGTAGTTTAAAAGTAAATTTATAAATCATTTTGTACTTTATAATACTTTTATTTCGAAATAGCACTTTTGGAAATTTATGAGTAGATTTAGTGCCTATTAATATTTCATAATAATCTTTTAGTACATTTTGTTATTTTAAGGACATTTACTCTTTATGATTGATATCTTTTAGTTAAAATATTACCCTTCGTAAGTTATCAGTAGAATTAATGCCTATTAATACTTTTAGTATTTTATTATTTATAGGACATGTAGTACTTTATGATACTTTTTATTTCATATTAGTACCTTTTCTGGTTTAAAAGTAGATTTAGTTCCTTTTAGTATTTTATAATAATAATGTTTTAGTACTTTTTAGTATTTTATAGAATTTGTAGGGCATTTATACTCTGTGATATCTTGTAGTTCACAATGGTACCTTTCGTATTTTGTAAGTAGATTTAATGCCTATTAGTATTTTATCTTTTAGTACTTTTTCGGTTTTTACAGTATTTATCAGACATTTTTATATAATTTGATACTTTTAGTTCATAATAGTACGGTTGAGAATTTAAAAGACGATTTAGTGCCTATTATTATTTTATAATAATCTTTTTGTAGATTTTATTATTTTATAGTATTTATAGGATAGTTACAACGTTATGATACCTTTTAGTTCATAATCGTACTTTTGGTAAGTTAAAAGTAGATTTTGTGCCTACTAGTATTTTATAATAATCTTTTTGTACTTTTTAGTATTTTATAGTATTTATAGTCCATTTTAATACTTTATGATACCTTTATGATACCTGATTAATGTGAAGGCTTAAAACTTAACTAATATTGTATGGGCAAAAATGGCAGAGAAAAATAAAGGGACATAATTTTGAAAGTCAGTTTATCATAATGTTTTGTAGGTTTTCGACTATTTTTTGATTGTATTTTTGAAAGATTAAGCCCTAGAGTTAATTTTCAAAAGGAAAAAAATATTTGTGCACATAAAAAGAAAGTTATAACGAAACATGTTTTCACAGCAGCATTCGGAAGCTGACAAATTCAGCTAAATTTTGAATTTACATGAATCCATTGTAAAAATCCTTTGAAAGATAAATATTAGTTTT
>NC_136508.1:90833504-90846261 GCF_053919585.1 Euprymna scolopes | reverse complement strand
ATACCTATGGATATGTGTGTATATATATATATATATACCTATGGATATGTGTGTGTATATATATATATATATATACCTATGGATATGTGTGTATATATATATATATATACCTATGGATATGTGTGTATATATATATATATATATACCTATGGATATCTGTGTATATATATATATATATACCTATGGATATCTGTGTATATATATATATATATACCTATGGATATGTGTGTATATATATATATATACCTATGGATATGTGTGTATATATATATATATACCTATGGATATGTGTGTATATATATATATATACCTATGGATATGTGTGTATATATATATATATACCTATGGATATGTGTGTATATATATATATATACCTATGGATATGTGTGTATATATATATATATACCTATGGATATGTGTGTATATATATATATATACCTATGGATATGTGTGTATATATATATATACCTATCAATATGTGTATATATATATATATACCTATGGATATGTGTGTATATATATATATACCTATGGATATGTGTATATATATATATATACCTATGGATATGTGTGTATATATATATACCTATGGATATGTGTGTATATATATATACCTATGGATATGTGTGTATATATATATATATACCTATGGATGTGTGTATATATATATATACCTATGGATATGTGTATATATATATATATTCCTATGGATATGTGTATGTATATATATATATACCTATGGATATGTGTATGTATATATATATACCTATTGATATGTGTATGTATATATATATATATACCTATGGATATGTGTATGTATATATATATATACCTATTGATATGTGTATGTATATATATATACCTATGGATATGTGTATGTATATATATATATACCTATGGATATGTGTGTATATATATATATATACCTATGGATATGTGTGTATATATATATATATACCTATGGATATGTGTGTATATATATATATATATACCTATGGATATGTGTGTATATATATATATATACCTATGGATATGTGTGTATATATATACATATACCTATGGATATGTGTGTATATATATATACCTATGGATATGTGTGTGTATATATATATATACCTATGGATATATGTGTGTATATATATATACCTATGGATATGTGTGTGTATATATATATATACCTATGGATATGTGTGTGTATATATATATACCTATGGATATGTGTGTGTATGTATATATATATACCTATGGATATGTGTGTGTATATATATATATACCTATGGATATGTGTATATATATATATATATATATATATACCTATGGATATGTGTGTATATATATACCTATGGATATGTGTGTATATATATGTATATACCTTTGGATATGTGTGTATATATATGTATATACCTATGGATATGTGTGTGTGTATATATATATATATATATACGTATGGATATGTGTGTATACATATATATATACCTGTGGATATGTGTGTATACATATATATATACCTATGGATATGTGTCTATACATATATATATATATACCTATGGATATGTGTGTATATATATATATATATCAATGGATATGTGTGTATATATATATATATATATCAGTGGATATGTGTGTATATATATATACCTATGGATTTATGTATATATATATATACCTATGGATATGTGTGTATATATATATATATATATATATATATATATATACCTATGGATATGTGTGTATATATATATATATATATATATATATATATACCTATGGATATGTGTGTATATATATATATATATATACCTATGGATATGTGTGTATATATATATATATATACCTATGGATATGTGTGTATATATATATATACCTATGGATATGTTTGTATATATATATATACCTATGGATATGTGTGTATATATATATATATACCTATGGATATGTGTGTATATATATATATACCTATGGATATGTGTGTATATATATATATACCTATGGATATGTGTGTATATATATATATACCTATGGATATGTGTGTATATATATATATACCTATGGATATGTGTGTATATATATATACCTATGGATATGTGTGTATATATATATATATATACCTATGGATATGTGTGTTTATATATATATATACCTATGGATATGTGTGTTTATATATATATATACCTATGGATATGTGTGTTTATATATATATATACCTATGGATATGTGTGTGTATATATATATACCTATGGATATGTGTGTATATATATATATACCTATGGATATGTGTGTGTATATATATATATACCTATGGATATGTGTGTATATATATACTTATACCTATGGATATGTGTGTATATATATATATATATACCTATGGATATGTGTGTATATATATATATATACCTATGGATATGTGTGTATATATATATATACCTATGGATATGTGTGTATATGTATACCTATGGATATGTGTGTATATGTATACCTATGGATATGTGTGTATATATATATATATATACCTATGGATATGTGTGTATATATATTTATATACCTATAGATATGTGTGTATATATATATATATACCTATGGATATGTGTATATATATATATATATACCTATGAATATGTGTGTATATATATATATATATATACCTATGGATATGTGTGTGTATATATATATATATACCTAGTGATATGTGTGTGTATATATATATACCTATGGATATGTGTGTGTATATATATATATATACCTAGTGATATGTGTGTGTGTGTATATATATATACCTATGGATATGTGTGTGTATATATATATATACCTATGGATATGTGTGTGTACATATATATATATACCTATGGATATGTGTGTGTATATATATATATATACCTATGGATATGTGTGTGTATATATATATATATACCTATGGATATGTGTGTGTATATATATATATATATACCTATGGATATGTGTGTGTATATATATATATATACCTATGGATATGTGTGTGTATATATATATATATACCTATGGATATGTGTGTGTATATATATATATACCTATGGATATGTGTGTGTATATATATATATATACCTATGGATATGTGTGTGTATATATATATATATACCTATGGATATGTGTGTGTATATATATATATATACCTATGGATATGTGTGTGTATATATATATATATACCTATGGATATGTGTGTATATATATATATATATATACCTATGGATATGTGTGTGTATATATATATATATACCTATGGATATGTGTGTGTATATATATATATACCTATGGATATGTGTGTCTATATATATATATATACCTATGGATATGTGGCTGTATATATATATATATACCTATGGATATGTGTGGCTATATATATATATATACCTATGGATATGTTGTGTGTATATATATATATATACCTATGGATATGTGTGTGTATATATATATATATACCTATGGATATGTGTGTGTATATATATATATATACCTATGGATATGTGTGTCTATATATATATATATACCTATGGATATGTGTGTGTATATATATATATACCTATGGATATGTGTATATATATATATATACCTATGGATATGTGTATATATATATACATATATATATATATACCTATGGATATGTGTATATATATATATATATACCTATGGATATGTGTGTATATATATATATATACCTATGGATATGTGTGTATATATATATATATACCTATGGATATGTGTGTATATATATATATATCTATGGATATGTGTGTATATATATATATATATCTATGGATATGTGTGTATATATATGTATATATCTATGGATATGTGTGTATATATATATATATATATCTATGGATATGTGTGTATATATATATATATATATCTATGGATATGTGTGTATATATATGTATATACCTATGGATACGTGTGTGTATATATATATATATATACCTATGGATATGTGTGTATACATATATATATATACCTATGGATATGTGTGTATACATATATATACCTATGGATATGTGTGTATACATATATATATACCTATGGATATGTGTGTATACATATATATATACCTATGGATATGTGTGTATACATATATATATACCTATTGATATGTGTGTATACATATATATATACCTATTGATATGTGTGTATACATATATATATATACCTATGGATATGTGTGTATATATATATACCTATGGATATGTGTGTATATATATATATATACCTATGGATATGTGTGTATATATATATACCTATGGATATGTGTGTATATATATACCTATGGATATGTGTGTATATATATATATACCTATGGATATGTGTGTGTATATGTATATATATATATACCTATGGATATGTGTGTGTATATATATATATATATATACCTATGGATATGTGTGTATATATATATATATATACCTATGGATATGTGTGTATATATATATACCTATGGATATGGGTGTCTATATATATATATTTATACCTATGGATATGTGTGTATATATGTATAAATACCTATGGATATGTGTGTATATATATACATATACCTATGGATATGTGTGTATATATGTATATATACCTATGGATATGTGTGTATATATATATAAATACCTATGGATATGTGTGTATATATATATACCTATGGATATGTGTGTATATATATATACCTATGGATATGTGTGTATATATATATATACCTATGGATATGTGTGTATATATATATATATATATATATACCTATGGATATGTGTGTATATATATATACCTATGGATATGTGTGTATATATATTTATATACCTATGGATATGTGTGTATATATATATATACCTATGGATATGTGTGTATATATATATATACCTATGGATATGTGTGTATATATATACCTATGGATATGTGTGTATATATATATATACCTATGGATATGTGCGTATATATATATATATACCTATGGATAGGTGTGTATATATATATATACCTATGGATATGTGTGTATATATATATACCTATGGATAGGTGTGTATATATATATACCTATGGATAGGTGTGTATATATATACCTATGGATATGTGTGTATATATATATATATACCTATGGATATGTGTGTATGTATATATATATATACCTATGGATATGTGTGTATATATATATATATACCTATGGATATGTGTGTATATATATATATATATACCTATGGATATGTGTGTATATATATATATACCTATGGATATGTGTGTATATATATATATATACCTATGGATATGTGTGTATATATATATATATACCTATGGATATGTGTGTATATATATATATATATATATACCTATGGATATGTGTGTATATATATATATATACCTATGGATATGTGTATATATATATATATACCTATGGATATGTGTGTATATATATATATATATATATACCTATGGATATGTGTGTATATATATATATATATATATACCTATGGATATGTGTGTATATATATATATATACCTATGGATATGTGGTTATATATATATATACCTATGGATATGTGTGTATATATATACCTGTGGATATGTTTGTGTATATATATATACCTATGGATATGTGTGTATATATATATATCCATATGGATATGTGTGTGTATATATATATATACCTATGGATATGTGTGTGTATATATATATACCTATGGATATGTGTGTATGTATATATATATATACCTATGGATATGTGTGTATACATATATATATATACCTATGGACATGTGTGTATATATATATGTACCTATGGATATGTGTGTGTATATATATATATACCTATGGATTTGTGTGTGTATACACATATATATATATACCTATGGATATGTGTGTGTATATATATATATATACCTATGGATATCTGTGTATACATATATATACCTATGGATATGTGTGTATACATATATATATTCCTATGGATATGTGTGTATACATATATATATACCTATGCATATGTGTGTATATATATATACCTATGGATATGTGTGTATATATATATATATACCTATGGATATGTGTGTATATATATATACCTATGGATATGTGTGTATATATATATACCTATGGATATGTGTGTATATATATATACCTATGGATATGTGTGTATATATATATATACCTATGGATATGTGTGTGTATATGTATATATATATATACCTATGGATATGTGTGTGTATATATATATATATATATACCTATGGATATGTGTGTATATATATATATATATATACCTATGGATATGTGTGTATATATATATACCTATGGATATGGGTGTGTATATATATATATTTATACCTATGGATATGTGTGTATATATGTATAAATACCTATGGATATGTGTGTATCTATATACATATACCTATGGATATGTGTGTATATATGTATATATACCTATGGATATGTGTGTATATATATATAAATACCTATGGATATGTGTGTATATATATATACCTATGGATATATGTGTATATATATATACCTATGGATATGTGTGTATATATATATATACCTATGGATATGTGTGTATATATATATATATATATATATACCTATGGATATGTGTGTATATATATATACCTATGGATATGTGTATATATATATATATACCTATGGATATGTGTATATATATATATATACCTATGGATATGTGTGTATATATATATATATACCTATGGATATGTGTGTATATATATATATACCTATGGATATGTGTGTATATATATATATACCTATGGATATGTGTATATATATATATACCTATGGATATGTGTATATATATATATACCTATGGATATGTGTGTATATATATACCTATGGATATGTGTGTATATATATATACCTATGGATATGTGTGTATATATATATATATATACCTATGGATAGGTGTGTATATATATATACCTATGGATAGGTGTGTATATATATATATATACCTATGGATAGGTGTGTATATATATATACCTATGGATATGTGTATATATATATATATATACCTATGGATATGTGTGTATATATATATATATACCTATGGATATGTGTGTATATATATATATATACCTATGGATATGTGTGTATATATATATATACCTATGGATATGTGTGTATATATATATATATACCTATGGATATGTGTGTATATATATATATATACCTATGGATATGTGTGTATATATATATATATACCTATGGATATGTGTGTATATATATATATATACCTATTGATATGTGTGTATATATATATATATATATACCTATGGATATGTGTGTATATATATATATATACCTATGGATATGTGTGTATATATATATATATACCTATGGATATGTGTGTATATATATATATATATACCTATGGATATGTGTGTATATATATATATATACCTATGGATATGTGTGTATATATATATATATATATACCTATGGATATGTGTGTATATATATATATATACCTATGGATATGTGTGTATATATATATATATATACCTATGGATATGTGTGTATATATATATATATACCTTTGGATATGTGTGTATATATATATATACCTATGGATATGTGTGTATATATATATATATATACCTATGGATATGTGTGTATATATATATATATACCTATGGATATGTGTGTATAAATATATATATATATACCTATGGATATGTGTGTATATATATATTTATATATACCTATGGATATGTGTGTGTATATATATATATATACCTATGGATATGTGGTTATATATATATATACCTATGGATATGTGTGTATATATATACCTGTGGATATGTTTGTGTATATATATATACCTATGGACATGTGTGTATATATATGTACCTATGGATATGTGTGTGTATATATATATATACCTATGGATTTGTGTGTGTATACACATATATATATATATACCTATGGATATGTGTGTGTATATATATATATACCTATGGATATGTGTGTATACATATATATATTCCTATTGATATGTGTGTATACATATATATATACCTATGGATATGTGTGTATATATATATATATACCTATGGATATGTGTGTATATATATATATATATATATATGTATATATACCTATGGATATGTGTGTATATATATATATATATACCTATGGATATGTGTGTATATATATATACCTATGGATATGTGTGTATATATATATACCTATGGATATGTGTGTATATATATATACCTATGGATATGTGTGTATATATATATACCTATGGATATGTGTGTATATATATATATACCTATGGATATGTGTGTATACATATATACCTATGGATGTGTGTGTATATATATATACCTATGAATATGTGTGTATATATATATATATATATATACCTATGGATATGTGTGTATATATACATATACCTATGGATATGTGTGTATATATCTATATATATATACCTATGGATATGTGTGTATATATACATATACCTATGCATATGTGTGTATATATATATGTATATATATATACCTATGGGTGTGTGTATATATATATATACCTAGGCATATGTGTATATATATATATATACATATATATTTATATACCTATGGATATGTGTATATATATATACCTATTGATATGTATATATATATATATACGTATGGATATGTGTATATATATATACCTATGGATATGTGTATATATATATACCTATGGATATGTGTGTATATATATATATATACCTATGGATATGTGTATATATATATATATACCTATGGATATGTGTATATATATATATATACCTATGGATATGTGTATATATATATACCTATGGATATGTGTATATATATATACCTATGGATATGTGTATATATATATATATACCTATGGATATGTGTGTATATATATATATATATACCTATGGATATGTGTATATATATATATATACCTATGGATATGTGTGTATATATATATATACCTATGGATATGTGTATATATATATACCTATGGATATGTGTATATATATATACCTATGGATATGTGTTTATATATATATATATATATATATATATATATATACCTATGGATATGTGTATATATATATACCTATGGATATGTGTATATATATATACCTATGGATATGTGTATATATATATATACCTATGGATATGTGTGTATATATATATATACCTATGGATATGTGTGTGTATATATATATATACCTATGGATATGTGTGTATATATATGTATATACCTATGGATATGTGTGTGTATATATATACATATACCTATGGATATGTGTGTATACATATATATATATACCTATGGATATGTGTGTATACATATATATATACCTATGGATATGTGTGTATACATATATATATACCTATGGATATGTGTGTATACATATATATATACCTATAGATATGTGTGTATACATATATATATACCTATGGATATGTGTGTATATATATATATATACCTATAGATATGTGTGTATATATATATATATATCTATGGATATGTGTGTATATATATATATACCTATGGATATGTGTGTGTATATATATATATATACCTATGGATATGTGTGTGTATATATATATATATACCTATGGATATGTGTGTATATATATATATATACCTATGGATATGTGTGTATATATATATACCTATGGATATGTGTGTATATATATATATATACCTATGGATATGTGTGTATATATATATATATACCTATGGATATGTGTGTATATATATATATACCTATGGATATGTGTGTATATATGTATACCTATGGATATGTGTGTATATATATATATACCTATGGATATGTGTGTATATATGTATACCTATGGATATGTGTGTATATATATAAATACCTATGGATATGTGTGTATATATATATATATATATACCAATGGATATGTGTGTATATATATATACCTATGGATATGGGTGTGTATATATATATATATTTGTACCTATGGATATGTGTGTATATATATATATATATACCTATGGATATGTGTGTATATATATATATATACCTATGGATATGTGTGTATATATATATATACCTATGGATATGTGTGTATATATATATATACCTATGGATATGGGTGTGTATATATATATATTTATACCTATGGATATGGGTGTGTATATATATATATTTATACCTATGGATATGTGTGTATATATATATATTTATACCTATGGATATGTGTGTATATATATATATTTATACCTATGGATATGTGTGTATATATATATATATATATATACCTATGGATATGTGTGTATATATATATATATATATACCTATGGATATGTGTGTATATATATATATATACCTATGGATATGTGTGTATATATATATATATATATACCTATGGATATGTGTGTATATATATATATATACCTATGGATATGTGTGTATATATATATATATATACCTATGGATATGTGTGTATATATATATATATACCTATGGATATGTGTGTATATATATATATATACCTATGGATATGTGTGTATATATATATATACCTATGGATATGTGTGTACATATATATATATATATACCTATGGATATGTGTGTATATATATATACCTATTGATATGTGTGTATATATATATACCTATGGATATGTGTGTATATATATATATATATATATACCTATGGATATGTGTGTATATATATATATACCTATTGATATGTGTATATATATATATATATACCTATGGATATGTGTGTATATATATATATATACCTATTGATATGTGTATATATATATATATATACCTATGGATATGTGTGTATATATATATATATACCTATGGATATGTGTGTGTATATATATATATATTTATACCTATACATATGTGTGTGTATATATATATATATTTTATACCTAGGGATATGAAGGTGTATATATATATATATATATTTATACCTAGGGATATGAAGGTGTATATATATATAATATATATATATATATATATATATATATATACCTATAGATATGTTTGTATATATATATCTATATATATATATATATATATATACCTATGGATATGTTTGTATATATATGTATATATATATATATACCTATGGATATGTTTGTATATATATATATATATACCTCTGGATATGTTTGTATATATATATATATACCTATTGATATGTGTGTATGTATATATATATATATACCTATGGATATGTGTGTATATATATATATATACCTATGGATATGTGTGTATATATATATACCTATGTATATGTGTGTATATATATATACCTATGTATATGTGTCTATATATATACCTATGTATATGTGTGTGTATATATATATATACCTATGGATATGTGTATATATATATATATATCTATGGATATGTGTATATATATATATATATCTATGGATATGTGTGTATATATATATATATCTATGGATATGTGTGTATATATATATATCTATGGATATGTGTGTATATATATATATCTATGGATATGTGTGTATATATATATATCTATGGATATGTGTGTATATATATATATCTATTGATATGTGTGTATATATATATATCTATGGATATGTGTGTATATTTATATATATACCTATGGATATGTGTGTATATTTATATATATACCTATGGATATGTGTGTATATATATATATACCTATGGATATGTGTGTGTATATATATATATACCTTTGGATATGTGTATATATATATATAAATATATATAAATATATATATATACCTATAGATATGTGTGTATATATATATATATATATACCTATGGATATGTGTGTGTATATATATATATATATACCTATGGATATGTGTGTATATATATATATATATATATATACCTATGGATATGTGTGTATATATATATATATATACCTATGGATATGTGTGTATATAGATATATATACCTATGGATCTGTGTATATATATATATATATATATATATATATATATATATATATATATATACCTATGGATATGTGTATATATATATATATATATATATATATATATATATATATATACCTATGGATATGTGTATATATATATATATATACCTAGTGATATGTGTGTATATATATATATATACCTATGGATATGTGTATATATATATATATATACCTATGGATATGTGTATATATATATATATACCTATGGATATGTGTATATATATATATATATACCTATGGATATGTGTATATATATATATACCTATGGATATGTGTATATATATATATATACCTATGGATATGTGTATATATATATATATACCTATGGATATGTGTATATATATATATATACCTATGGATATGTGTATATATATATATACCTATGGATATGTGTATATATATATATACCTATGGATATGTGTATATATATATATACCTATGGATATGTGTATATATATATATATATATACCTATGGATATGTGTATATATATATATACCTATGGATATGTGTATATATATATATATACCTATGGATATGTGTATATATATATACCTATGGATATGTGTATATATATATATATACCTATGGATATGTGTATATTTATAAATATACCTATGGATATGTGTATAGATATATATATATACCTATGGATATGTGTATATATATATATATATACCTATGGATATGTGTATATATATATATACCTATGGATATGTGTGTATATATATATATATACCTATGGATATGTGTGTGTATATATATATATACATATGGATAT
>NC_136508.1:90821004-90826004 GCF_053919585.1 Euprymna scolopes | reverse complement strand
TGGATATGTGTGATATATATATATATATATATACCTATGGATATGTGTGTATATATATATATATATATATATATACCTATGGATATGTGTGTATATATATATATATATATATATATACCTATGGATATGTGTGTATATATATATATATATATATATACCTATGGATATGTGTGTGTATATATATATATATACCTATGGATATGTGTGTCTATATATATATATATACCTATGGATATGTGTGTCTATATATATATATATACCTATGGATATGTGTGTCTATATATATATATATATATACCTATGGATATGTGTGTGTATATATATATATATACCTATGGATATGTGTGTATATATATATATATAGCTATGGATATGTGTATATATATATATACATATATATATATATACCTATGGATATGTGTGTATATATATATATATACCTATGGATATGTGTGTATATATATATATACCTATGGATATGTGTGTATATATATATATATATACCTATGGATATGTGTGTATATATATATATATATATACCTATGGATACGTGTGTATATATATATATATACCTATGGATATGTGTGTATATATATATATATACCTATGGATATGTGTGTATATATATATATATACCTATGGATATGTGTGTATATATATATATATACCTATGGATATGTGTGTATATATATATATATACCTATGGATATGTGTGTATATATATATATATACCTATGGATATGTGTGTATATATATATATATACCTATGGATATGTGTGTATATATATATATATACCTATGGATATGTGTGTATATATATATATATATACCTATGGATATGTGTGTATATATATATATATATACCTATGGATATGTGTGTATATATATATATATATACCTATGGATATGTGTGTATATATATATATACCTATGGATATGTGTGTATATATATATATATACCTATGGATATGTGTGTATATATATATATATATACCTATGGATATGTGTGTATATATATATATACCTATGGATATGTGTGTATATATATATATATACCTATGGATATGTGTGTATATATATATATACCTATGGATATGTGTGTGTATATATATACCTATGGATATGTGTGTATATATATATATATACCTATGGATATGTGTGTGTATATATATATATATATATACCTATGGATATGTGTGTATATATATATATACCTATGGATATGTGTGTATATATATATATATATACCTATGGATATCTGTGTATATATATATATATACCTATGGATATCTGTGTATATATATATACCTATGGATATCTGTGTATATATATATATATACCTATGGATATCTGTGTATATATATATATATACCTATGGATATCTGTGTATATATATATATATACCTATGGATATCTGTGTATATATATATATATACCTATGGATATCTGTGTATATATATATATATATACCTATGGATATCTGTGTATATATATATATATATACCTATGGATATCTGTGTATATATATATATATACCTATGGATATCTGTGTATATATATATATATACCTATGGATATGTGTGTATATATATATATATATACCTATGGATATGTGTGTATATATATATATATATACCTATGGATATGTGTGTATATATATATATATACCTATGGATATGTGTGTATATATATATATATATACCTATGGATATGTGTGTATATATATATATATATACCTATGGATATGTGTGTATATATATATATATATACCTATGGATATGTGTGTATATATATATATATATACCTATGGATATGTGTGTATATATATATATATATATACCTATGGATATGTGTGTATATATATATATATATACCTATGGATATGTGTGTATATATATATATATACCTATGGATATGTGTGTATATATATATATATACATATGGATATGTGTGTATATATATATATATACATATGGATATGTGTGTATATATATATATATACCTATGGATATGTGTGTATATATATATACCTATGGATATGTGTGTATATATATATACCTATGGATATGTGTGTATATATATATATATACCTATGGATGTGTGTATATATATATATACCTATGGATATGTGTATATATATATATATTCCTATGGATATGTGTATGTATATATATATATACCTATGGATATGTGTATGTATATATATATATACCTATTGATATGTGTATGTATATATATATATACCTATGGATATGTGTATGTATATATATATATACCTATGGATATGTGTGTATATATATATATATACCTATGGATATGTGTGTATATATATATATATACCTATGGATATGTGTGTCTTTATATATATATATACCTATGGATATGTGTGTGTATATATATATATATATACCTATGGATATGTGTGTGTATATATATATATACCTATGGATATGTGTGTATATATATATATATAGCTATGGATATGTGTATATATATATATACATATATATATATATATATACCTATGGATATGTGTGTATATATATATATATACCTATGGATATGTGTGTATATATATATATACCTATGGATATGTGTGTATATATATATATATATATACCTATGGATATGTGTGTATATATATATATATACCTATGGATATGTGTGTATATATATATATATATACCTATGGATACGTGTGTATATATATATATATACCTATGGATATGTGTGTATATATATATATATACCTATGGATATGTGTGTATATATATATATATACCTATGGATATGTGTGTATATATATATATATACCTATGGATATGTGTGTATATATATATATATACCTCTGGATATGTGTGTATATATATATATATACCTATGGATATGTGTGTATATATATATATATATACCTATGGATATGTGTGTATATATATATATATACCTATGGATATGTGTGTATATATATATATATATACCTATGGATATGTGTGTATATATATATATATACCTATGGATATGTGTGTATATATATATATATACCTATGGATATGTGTGTATATATATATATATACCTATGGATATGTGTGTGTATATATATATATATATACCTATGGATATGTGTGTGTATATATATATATATATACCTATGGATATGTGTGTGTATATATATATATATATACCTATGGATATGTGTGTATATATATATATACCTATGGATATGTGTGTATATATATATATATACCTATGGATATCTGTGTATATATATATATATACCTATGGATATCTGTGTATATATATATATATACCTATGGATATCTGTGTATATATATATATATACCTATGAATATCTGTGTATATATATATATATACCTATGGATATCTGTGTATATATATATATATACCTATGGATATCTGTGTATATATATATATATATATGGATATCTGTGTGTATATATATATATATATACCTATGGATATCTGTGTATATATATATATATATACCTATGGATATCTGTGTATATATATATATATACCTATGGATATCTGTGTATGTATATATATATATATACCTATGGATATCTGTGTATATATATATATATACCTATGGATATCTGTGTATATATATATATATACCTATGGATATGTGTGTATATATATATATACCTATGGATATGTGTGTATATATATATATACTCTGGATATGTGTGTATATATATATATACCTATGGATATGTGTGTATATATATATATATATACCTATGGATATGTGTGTATATATATATATACCTATGGATATGTGTGTATATATATATATACCTATGGATATGTGTGTATATATATATATACCTATGGATATGTGTGTATATATATATATACCTATGGATATGTGTGTATATATATATATATATACCTATGGATATGTGTGTATATATATATATACCTATGGATATGTGTGTATATATATATATACCTATGGATATGTGTGTATATATATATACCTATGGATATGTGTGTATATATATATATATACCTATGGATATGTGTGTATATATATATATATACCTATGGATATGTGTGTTTATATATATATATACCTATGGATATGTGTGTTTATATATATATATACCTATGGATATGTGTGTGTATATATATATACCTATGGATATGTGTGTATATATATATATACCTATGGATATGTGTGTATATATATATATATACCTATGGATATGTGTGTATATATATATATATATATCTATGGATATGTGTGTATATATATATATATACCTATGGATATGTGTGTATATATATATATATACCTATGGATATGTGTGTATATATATATATATACCTATGGATATGTGTGTATATATATATATATACCTATGGATATGTGTATATATATATATATATATATATATATGGATATGTGTGTGTATATATATATATATACCTATGGATATGTGTGTATATATATATATATACCTATGGATATGTGTGTATATATATATATATACCTATGGATATGTGTGTATATATATATATATACCTATGGATATGTGTGTATATATATATATATATACCTATGGATATGTGTGTATATATATATATACCTATGGATATGTGTGTATATATATATATATATATATATATACCTATGGATATGTGTGTATATATATATATATACCTATGGATATGTGTGTATATATATATATATACCTATGGATATGTGTGTGTATATATATATATATACCTATGGATATGTGTGTATATATATATATATACCTATGGATATGTGTGTATATATATATATATATATATACCTATGGATATGTGTGTATATATATATATATATATACCTATGGATATGTGTGTATATATATATATATATACCTATGGATATGTGTGTATATATATATATACCTATGGATATGTGTGTATATATATATATATACCTATGGATATGTGTGTATATATATATATATATACCTATGGATATG
>NC_136508.1:90796004-90816004 GCF_053919585.1 Euprymna scolopes | reverse complement strand
TATATATATATATATATACCTATGGATACGTGTGTATATATATATATATACCTATGGATATGTGTGTATATATATATATATACCTATGGATATGTGTGTATATATATATATATACCTATGGATATGTGTGTATATATATATATATACCTATGGATATGTGTGTATATATATATATATACCTATGGATATGTGTGTATATATATATATATACCTATGGATATGTGTGTATATATATATATATACCTATGGATATGTGTGTATATATTATATACCTATGGATATGTGTGTATATATATATATATATACCTATGGATATGTGTGTATATATATATATATATACCTATGGATATGTGTGTATATATATATATATATACCTATGGATATGTGTGTATATATATATATATATACCTATGGATATGTGTGTATATATATATATATACCTATGGATATGTGTGTATATATATATATATACCTATGGATATGTGTGTATATATATATATATATACCTATGGATATGTGTGTATATATATATATATACCTATGGATATGTGTGTGTATATATATATATATATATACCTATGGATATGTGTGTATATATATATATACCTATGGATATGTGTGTATATATATATATACCTATGGATATGTGTGTATATATATATATACCTATGGATATGTGTGTATATATATATATATATACCTATGGATATCTGTGTATATATATATATATACCTATGGATATCTGTGTATATATATATATACCTATGGATATCTGTGTATATATATATATATACCTATGGATATCTGTGTATATATATATACCTATGGATATCTGTGTATATATATATATATACCTATGGATATCTGTGTATATATATATATATACCTATGGATATCTGTGTATATATATATATATACCTATGGATATCTGTGTATATATATATATATATACCTATGGATATCTGTGTATATATATATATATATACCTATGGATATCTGTGTATATATAAATATATACCTATGGATATCTGTGTATATATATATATATACCTATGGATATCTGTGTATATATATATATATACCTATGGATATGTGTGTATATATATATATATATACCTATGGATATGTGTGTATATATATATATATATACCTATGGATATGTGTGTATATATATATATATATACCTATGGATATGTGTGTATATATATATATATATACCTATGGATATGTGTGTATATATATATATATATACCTATGGATATGTGTGTATATATATATATATATACCTATGGATATGTGTGTATATATATATATATATACCTATGGATATGTGTGTATATATATATATATATACCTATGGATATGTGTGTATATATATATATATATACCTATGGATATGTGTGTATATATATATATATACCTATGGATATGTGTGTATATATATATATATACATATGGATATGTGTGTATATATATATATATACATATGGATATGTGTGTATATATATATATATACCTATGGATATGTGTGTATATATATATACCTATGGATATGTGTGTATATATATATACCTATGGATATGTGTGTATATATATATATACCTATGGATGTGTGTATATATATATATACCTATGGATATGTGTATATATATATATATTCCTATGGATATGTGTATGTATATATATATATACCTATGGATATGTGTATGTATATATATATATACCTATTGATATGTGTATGTATATATATATATACCTATGGATATGTGTATGTATATATATATATACCTATGGATATGTGTGTATATATATATATATACCTATGGATATGTGTGTATATATATATATATACCTATGGATATGTGTGTCTATATATATATATATACCTATGGATATGTGTGTGTATATATATATATATATATACCTATGGATATGTGTGTGTATATATATATATACCTATGGATATGTGTGTATATATATATATATAGCTATGGATATGTGTATATATATATATACATATATATATATATATACCTATGGATATGTGTGTATATATATATATATACCTATGGATATGTGTGTATATATATATATACCTATGGATATGTGTGTATATATATATATATATATACCTATGGATATGTGTGTATATATATATATATATACCTATGGATATGTGTGTATATATATATATATATACCTATGGATATGTGTGTATATATATATATATATACCTATGGATACGTGTGTATATATATATATATACCTATGGATATGTGTGTATATATATATATATACCTATGGATATGTGTGTATATATATATATATACCTATGGATATGTGTGTATATATATATATATACCTATGGATATGTGTGTATATATATATATATACCTCTGGATATGTGTGTATATATATATATATACCTATGGATATGTGTGTATATATATATATATATACCTATGGATATGTGTGTATATATATATATATACCTATGGATATGTGTGTATATATATATATATACCTATGGATATGTGTGTATATATATATATATACCTATGGATATGTGTGTATATATATATATACCTATGTATATGTGTGTATATATATATATATACCTATGGATATGTGTGTGTATATATATATATATATACCTATGGATATGTGTGTGTATATATATATATATATACCTATGGATATGTGTGTGTATATATATATATATATACCTATGGATATGTGTGTATATATATATATACCTATGGATATGTGTGTATATATATATATACCTATGGATATCTGTGTATATATATATATATACCTATGGATATCTGTGTATATATATATATATACCTATGGATATCTGTGTATATATATATATATATACCTATGGATATCTGTGTATATATATATATATACCTATGGATATCTGTGTATATATATATATATACCTATGGATATCTGTGTATATATATATATATATATACCTATGGATATCTGTGTATATATATATATATATACCTATGGATATCTGTGTATATATATATATATACCTATGGATATCTGTGTATGTATATATATATATATACCTATGGATATCTGTGTATATATATATATATACCTATGGATATCTGTGTATATATATATATATACCTATGGATATGTGTGTATATATATATATACCTATGGATATGTGTGTATATATATATATACCTATGGATATGTGTGTATATATATATATACCTATGGATATGTGTGTATATATATATATATACCTATGGATATGTGTGTATATATATATATACCTATGGATATGTGTGTATATATATATATATACCTATGGATATGTGTGTATATATATATATATACCTATGGATATGTGTGTATATATATATATATACCTATGGATATGTGTGTATATATATATATATACCTATGGATATGTGTGTATATATATATATATACCTATGGATATGTGTGTATATATATATATACCTATGGATATGTGTGTATATATATATACCTATGGATATGTGTGTATATATATATACCTATGGATATGTGTGTATATATATATATACCTATGGATGTGTGTATATATATATATACCTATGGATATGTGTATATATATATATATTCCTATGGATATGTGTATGTATATATATATATACCTATGGATATGTGTATGTATATATATATATACCTATTGATATGTGTATGTATATATATATATACCTATGGATATGTGTATGTATATATATATATACCTATGGATATGTGTGTATATATATATATATACCTATGGATATGTGTATGTATATATATATACCTATGGATATGTGTGTATATATATATATACCTATGGATATGTGTGTATATATATATATATACCTATGGATATGTGTGTATATATATATACCTATGGATATGTGTGTATATATATATACCTATGGATATGTGTGTATATATATATATATACCTATGGATATGTGTGTATATATATATACCTATGGATATGTGTGTGTATATATATATATACCTATGGATATGTGTGTGTATATATATATATACCTATGGATATGTGTGTGTATATATATATATACCTATGGATATGTGTGTGTATATATATATATACCTATGGATATGTGTGTGTATGTATATATATATACCTATGGATATGTGTGTGTATGTATATATATATACCTATGGATATGTGTGTGTATGTATATATATATACCTATGGATATGTGTGTGTATATATATATATACCTATGGATATGTGTGTATATATATATATATATATACCTATGGATATGTGTGTATATATATACCTATGGATATGTGTGTATATATATGTATATACCTTTGGATATGTGTGTATATATATGTATATACCTTTGGATATGTGTGTATATATATGTATATACCTATGGATATGTGTGTATACATATATATATACCTGTGGATATGTGTGTATACATATATATATACCTATGGATATGTGTCTATACATATATATATATACCTATGGATATGTGTGTATATATATATATATATCAATGGATATGTGTGTATATATATATATATATCAGTGGATATGTGTGTATATATATATATACCTGTGGATATGTGTGTATACATATATATATACCTATGGATATGTGTCTATACATATATATATATACCTATGGATATGTGTGTATATATATATATCAATGGACATGTGTGTATATATATATATATATATCAGTGGATATGTGTGTATATATATAAATACCTATGGATATATGTATATATATATATACCTATGGATATGTGTGTATATATATATATATATATATATATATATATACCTATGGATATGTGTGTATATATATATATATATATATATATATACCTATGGATATGTGTGTATATATATATATATATATACCTATGGATATGTGTGTATATATATATATACCTATGGATATGTGTGTATATATATATATACCTATGGATATGTGTGTATATATATATATACCTATGGATATGTGTGTATATATATATATATATACCTATGGATATGTGTGTATATATATATATACCTATGGATATGTGTGTATATATATATATACTCTGGATATGTGTGTATATATATATATATACCTATGGATATGTGTGTATATATATATATATATACCTATGGATATGTGTGTATATATATATATACCTATGGATATGTGTGTATATATATATATACCTATGGATATGTGTGTATATATATATATACCTATGGATATGTGTGTATATATATATATACCTATGGATATGTGTGTATATATATATATATACCTATGGATATGTGTGTATATATATATATATACCTATGGATATGTGTGTATATATATATATACCTATGGATATGTGTGTATATATATATATACCTATGGATATGTGTGTATATATATATACCTATGGATATGTGTGTATATATATATATATACCTATGGATATGTGTGTATATATATATATATACCTATGGATATGTGTGTTTATATATATATATACCTATGGATATGTGTGTTTATATATATATATACCTATGGATATGTGTGTGTATATATATATACCTATGGATATGTGTGTATATATATATATACCTATGGATATGTGTGTATATATATATATACCTATGGATATGTGTGTATATATATACTTATACCTATGGATATGTGTGTATATATATATATATATACCTATGGATATGTGTGTATATATATATATATACCTATGGATATGTGTGTATATATATATATATACCTATGGATATGTGTGTATATATATATATACCTATGGATATGTGTGTATATATATATATATACCTATGGATATGTGTGTATATGTATACCTATGGATATGTGTGTATATATATATATATACCTATGGATATGTGTGTATATATATATATATACCTATGGATATGTGTGTATATGTATACCTATGGATATGTGTGTATATATATATATATACCTATGGATATGTGTGTATATATATTTATATACCTATAGATATGTGTGTATATATATATATATATACCTATGGATATGTGTGTATATATATGTATATACCTATGGATATGTGTGTGTATATATATATATATATATACCTATGGATATGTGTGTATATATATATATATATACCTATGGATATGTGTGTGTATATATATATATATATACCTATGGATATGTGTGTGTATATATATATATATATACCTATGGATATGTGTGTATATATATATATATATACCTATGGATATGTGTGTATATATATATATATATATACCTATGGATATCTGTGTATATATATATATATATACCTATGGATATCTGTGTATATATATATATATATACCTATGGATATGTGTGTATATATATATATATACCTATGGATATGTGTGTATATATATATATATACCTATGGATATGTGTGTATATATATATATATACCTATGGATATGTGTGTATATATATATATATACCTATGGATATGTGTGTATATATATATATATACCTATGGATATGTGTGTATATATATATATACCTATCGATATGTGTGTATATATATATATACCTATGGATATGTGTGTATATATATATATACCTATGGATATGTGTATATATATATATATACCTATGGATATGTGTGTATATATATATACCTATGGATATGTGTGTATATATATATACCTATGGATATGTGTGTATATATATATATATACCTATGGATGTGTGTATATATATATATACCTATGGATATGTGTATATATATATATATTCCTATGGATATGTGTATGTATATATATATATACCTATGGATATGTGTATGTATATATATATACCTATTGATATGTGTATGTATATATATATATATACCTATGGATATGTGTATGTATATATATATATACCTATTGATATGTGTATGTATATATATATATATACCTATGGATATGTGTATGTATATATATATATACCTATTGATATGTGTATGTATATATATATACCTATGGATATGTGTATGTATATATATATATACCTATGGATATGTGTGTATATATATATATATACCTATGGATATGTGTGTATATATATATATATACCTATGGATATGTGTGTATATATATATATATACCTATGGATATGTGTGTATATATATATATATATACCTATGGATATGTGTGTATATATATATATATACCTATGGATATGTGTGTATATATATACATATACCTATGGATATGTGTGTATATATATATACCTATGGATATGTGTGTGTATATATATATATACCTATGGATATATGTGTGTATATATATATACCTATGGATATGTGTGTGTATATATATATATACCTATGGATATGTGTGTGTATATATATATACCTATGGATATGTGTGTGTATGTATATATATATACCTATGGATATGTGTGTGTATATATATATATACCTATGGATATGTGTATATATATATATATATATATATACCTATGGATATGTGTGTATATATATACCTATGGATATGTGTGTATATATATGTATATACCTTTGGATATGTGTGTATATATATGTATATACCTATGGATATGTGTGTGTGTATATATATATATATATATACGTATGGATATGTGTGTATACATATATATATACCTGTGGATATGTGTGTATACATATATATATACCTATGGATATGTGTCTATACATATATATATATACCTATGGATATGTGTCTATACATATATATATATACCTATGGATATGTGTGTATATATATATATATATCAATGGATATGTGTGTATATATATATATACCTATGGATATATGTATATATATATATACCTATGGATATGTGTGTATATATATATATATATATATATATATACCTATGGATATGTGTGTATATATATATATATATATATATATATATACCTATGGATATGTGTGTATATATATATATATATACCTATGGATATGTGTGTATATATATATATATATACCTATGGATATGTGTGTATATATATATATACCTATGGATATGTTTGTATATATATATATACCTATGGATATGTGTGTATATATATATATATACCTATGGATATGTGTGTATATATATATATACCTATGGATATGTGTGTATATATATATATATACCTATGGATATGTGTGTATATATATATATACCTATGGATATGTGTGTATATATATATATACCTATGGATATGTGTGTATATATATATACCTATGGATATGTGTGTATATATATATATATATACCTATGGATATGTGTGTTTATATATATATATACCTATGGATATGTGTGTTTATATATATATATACCTATGGATATGTGTGTTTATATATATATATACCTATGGATATGTGTGTGTATATATATATACCTATGGATATGTGTGTATATATATATATACCTATGGATATGTGTGTGTATATATATATATACCTATGGATATGTGTGTATATATATACTTATACCTATGGATATGTGTGTATATATATATATATATACCTATGGATATGTGTGTATATATATATATATACCTATGGATATGTGTGTATATATATATATATATACCTATGGATATGTGTGTATATGTATACCTATGGATATGTGTGTATATGTATACCTATGGATATGTGTGTATATATATATATATATACCTATGGATATGTGTGTATATATATTTATATACCTATAGATATGTGTGTATATATATATATATACCTATGGATATGTGTGTATATATATATATATATACCTATGAATATGTGTGTATATATATATATATATATACCTATGGATATGTGTGTGTATATATATATATATACCTAGTGATATGTGTGTGTATATATATATACCTATGGATATGTGTGTGTATATATATATATATACCTAGTGATATGTGTGTGTGTGTATATATATATACCTATGGATATGTGTGTGTATATATATATATACCTATGGATATGTGTGTGTACATATATATATATACCTATGGATATGTGTGTGTATATATATATATATACCTATGGATATGTGTGTGTATATATATATATATACCTATGGATATGTGTGTGTATATATATATATATACCTATGGATATGTGTGTGTATATATATATATATACCTATGGATATGTGTGTGTATATATATATATATACCTATGGATATGTGTGTGTATATATATATATATACCTATGGATATGTGTGTGTATATATATATATACCTATGGATATGTGTGTGTATATATATATATATACCTATGGATATGTGTGTGTATATATATATATATACCTATGGATATGTGTGTGTATATATATATATATACCTATGGATATGTGTGTGTATATATATATATATATACCTATGGATATGTGTGTGTATATATATATATATACCTATGGATATGTGTGTATATATATATATATATACCTATGGATATGTGTGTGTATATATATATATACCTATGGATATGTGTGTGTATATATATATATATATATACCTATGGATATGTGTGTGTATATATATATATATACCTATGGATATGTGTGTCTATATATATATATATACCTATGGATATGTGGCTGTATATATATATATATACCTATGGATATGTGTGGCTATATATATATATATACCTATGGATATGTGTGTGTATATATATATATATACCTATGGATATGTGTGTGTATATATATATATATACCTATGGATATGTGTGTGTATATATATATATATACCTATGGATATGTGTGTCTATATATATATATATACCTATGGATATGTGTGTGTATATATATATATACCTATGGATATGTGTATATATATATATATACCTATGGATATGTGTATATATATATACATATATATATATATACCTATGGATATGTGTATATATATATATATATACCTATGGATATGTGTGTATATATATATATATACCTATGGATATGTGTGTATATATATATATATACCTATGGATATGTGTGTATATATATATATATCTATGGATATGTGTGTATATATATATATATATCTATGGATATGTGTGTATATATATGTATATATCTATGGATATGTGTGTATATATATATATATATATCTATGGATATGTGTGTATATATATATATATATATCTATGGATATGTGTGTATATATATGTATATACCTATGGATACGTGTGTGTATATATATATATATATATACCTATGGATATGTGTGTATACATATATATATATACCTATGGATATGTGTGTATACATATATATATACCTATGGATATGTGTGTATACATATATATATACCTATGGATATGTGTGTATACATATATATATACCTATGGATATGTGTGTATACATATATATATACCTATTGATATGTGTGTATACATATATATATACCTATTGATATGTGTGTATACATATATATATATACCTATGGATATGTGTGTATATATATATACCTATGGATATGTGTGTATATATATATATATACCTATGGATATGTGTGTATATATATATACCTATGGATATGTGTGTATATATATATACCTATGGATATGTGTGTATATATATATACCTATGGATATGTGTGTATATATATATACCTATGGATATGTGTGTATATATATATATACCTATGGATATGTGTGTGTATATGTATATATATATATACCTATGGATATGTGTGTGTATATATATATATATATATACCTATGGATATGTGTGTATATATATATATATATACCTATGGATATGTGTGTATATATATATACCTATGGATATGGGTGTCTATATATATATATTTATACCTATGGATATGTGTGTATATATGTATAAATACCTATGGATATGTGTGTATATATATACATATACCTATGGATATGTGTGTATATATGTATATATACCTATGGATATGTGTGTATATATATATAAATACCTATGGATATGTGTGTATATATATATACCTATGGATATGTGTGTATATATATATACCTATGGATATGTGTGTATATATATATATACCTATGGATATGTCTGTATATATATATATATATATATACCTATGGATATGTGTGTATATATATATACCTATGGATATGTGTGTATATATATTTATATACCTATGGATATGTGTGTATATATATATATACCTATGGATATGTGTGTATATATATATATACCTATGGATATGTGTGTATATATATACCTATGGATATGTGTGTATATATATATATACCTATGGATATGTGCGTATATATATATATATATACCTATGGATAGGGTGTGTTATATATATATATACCTATGGATATGTGTGTATATATATATATACCTATGGATAGGTGTGTATATATATATACCTATGGATAGGTGTGTATATATATACCTATGGATATGTGTGTATATATATATATATACCTATGGATATGTGTGTATGTATATATATATATACCTATGGATATGTGTGTATATATATATATATACCTATGGATATGTGTGTATATATATATATATATACCTATGGATATGTGTGTATATATATATATACCTATGGATATGTGTGTATATATATATATATACCTATGGATATGTGTGTATATATATATATATACCTATGGATATGTGTGTATATATATATATATATACCTATGGATATGTGTGTATATATATATATACCTATGGATATGTGTATATATATATATACCTATGGATATGTGTGTATATATATATATATATATACCTATGGATATGTGTGTATATATATATATATATATATACCTATGGATATGTGTGTATATATATATATATATATACCTATGGATATGTGGTTATATATATATATACCTATGGATATGTGGTTATATATATATATACCTATGGATATGTGTGTATATATATACCTGTGGATATGTTTGTGTATATATATATACCTATGGATATGTGTGTATATATATATATCCATATGGATATGTGTGTGTATATATATATATACCTATGGATATGTGTGTGTATATATATATACCTATGGATATGTGTGTATGTATATATATATATACCTATGGATATGTGTGTATACATATATATATATACCTATGGACATGTGTGTATATATATATGTACCTATGGATATGTGTGTATATATATATATATACCTATGGATTTGTGTGTGTATACACATATATATATATACCTATGGATATGTGTGTGTATATATATATATATACCTATGGATATCTGTGTATACATATATATACCTATGGATATGTGTGTATACATATATATATTCCTATGGATATGTGTGTATACATATATATATACCTATGGATATGTGTGTATATATATATACCTATGGATATGTGTGTATATATATATATACCTATGGATATGTGTGTATATATATATACCTATGGATATGTGTGTATATATATATACCTATGGATATGTGTGTATATATATATACCTATGGATATGTGTGTATATATATATATACCTATGGATATGTGTGTGTATATGTATATATATATATACCTATGGATATGTGTGTGTATATATATATATATATATATATACCTATGGATATGTGTGTATATATATATATATATATATACCTATGGATATGTGTGTATATATATATACCTATGGATATGGGTGTGTATATATATATATTTATACCTATGGATATGTGTGTATATATGTATAAATACCTATGGATATGTGTGTATCTATATACATATACCTATGGATATGTGTGTATATATGTATATATACCTATGGATATGTGTGTATATATATATAAATACCTATGGATATGTGTGTATATATATATATACCTATGGATATATGTGTATATATATATACCTATGGATATGTGTGTATATATATATATACCTATGGATATGTGTGTATATATATATATATATATATATATACCTATGGATATGTGTGTATATATATATACCTATGGATATGTGTATATATATATATATACCTATGGATATGTGTATATATATATATATATACCTATGGATATGTGTGTATATATATATATATACCTATGGATATGTGTGTATATATATATATACCTATGGATATGTGTGTATATATATATATACCTATGGATATGTGTATATATATATATACCTATGGATATGTGTATATATATATATACCTATGGATATGTGTGTATATATATACCTATGGATATGTGTGTATATATATATACCTATGGATATGTGTGTATATATATATATATATACCTATGGATAGGTGTGTATATATATATATACCTATGGATAGGTGTGTATATATATATATATACCTATGGATAGGTGTGTATATATATATACCTATGGATATGTGTATATATATATATATACCTATGGATATGTGTGTATATATATATATATACCTATGGATATGTGTGTATATATATATATATACCTATGGATATGTGTGTATATATATATATACCTATGGATATGTGTGTATATATATATATATACCTATGGATATGTGTGTATATATATATATATACCTATGGATATGTGTGTATATATATATATATACCTATGGATATGTGTGTATATATATATATATACCTATGGATATGTGTGTATATATATATATATACCTATTGATATGTGTGTATATATATATATATATATACCTATGGATATGTGTGTATATATATATATATACCTATGGATATGTGTGTATATATATATATATATACCTATGGATATGTGTGTATATATATATATATACCTATGGATATGTGTGTATATATATATATATACCTATGGATATGTGTGTATATATATATATATATATACCTATGGATATGTGTGTATATATATATATATACCTATGGATATGTGTGTATATATATATATATATATACCTATGGATATGTGTGTATATATATATATATACCTATGGATATGTGTGTATATATATATATATATACCTATGGATATGTGTGTATATATATATATATACCTATGGATATGTGTGTATATATATATATATACCTATGGATATGTGTGTATATATATATATATATATACCTATGGATATGTGTGTATATATATATATATACCTATGGATATGTGTGTATAAATATATATATATATACCTATGGATATGTGTGTATATATATATTTATATATACCTATGGATATGTGTGTGTATATATATATATATATACCTATGGATATGTGGTTATATATATATATACCTATGGATATGTGTGTATATATATACCTGTGGATATGTTTGTGTATATATATATACCTATGGACATGTGTGTATATATATGTACCTATGGATATGTGTGTGTATATATATATATACCTATGGATTTGTGTGTGTATACACATATATATATATATACCTATGGATATGTGTGTGTGTATATATATATATACCTATGGATATGTGTGTATACATATATATATTCCTATTGATATGTGTGTATACATATATATATACCTATGGATATGTGTGTATATATATATATATACCTATGGATATGTGTGTATATATATATATATATATATATGTATATATACCTATGGATATGTGTGTATATATATATATATATACCTATGGATATGTGTGTATATATATATACCTATGGATATGTGTGTATATATATATACCTATGGATATGTGTGTATATATATATACCTATGGATATGTGTGTATATATATATACCTATGGATATGTGTGTATATATATATATACCTATGGATATGTGTGTATACATATATACCTATGGATGTGTGTGTATATATATATACCTATGGATATGTGTGTATATATATATATATATATATACCTATGGATATGTGTGTATATATACATATACCTATGGATATGTGTGTATATATCTATATATATATACCTATGGATATGTGTGTATATATACATATACCTATGCATATGTGTGTATATATATATGTATATATATACCTATGGGTGTGTGTATATATATATATACCTAGGCATATGTGTATATATATATATATACATATATATTTATATACCTATGGATATGTGTATATATATATACCTATTGATATGTATATATATATATATACGTATGGATATGTGTATATATATATACCTATGGATATGTGTATATATATATACCTATGGATATGTGTGTATATATATATATATACCTATGGATATGTGTATATATATATATATACCTATGGATATGTGTATATATATATATATACCTATGGATATGTGTATATATATATACCTATGGATATGTGTATATATATATACCTATGGATATGTGTATATATATATATATATATACCTATGGATATGTGTGTATATATATATATATATACCTATGGATATGTGTATATATATATATATACCTATGGATATGTGTGTATATATATATATACCTATGGATATGTGTATATATATATACCTATGGATATGTGTATATATATATACCTATGGATATGTGTTTATATATATATATATATATATATATATATATATATACCTATGGATATGTGTATATATATATACCTATGGATATGTGTATATATATATACCTATGGATATGTGTATATATATATATATACCTATGGATATGTGTGTATATATATATACCTATGGATATGTGTGTGTATATATATATATATACCTATGGATATGTGTGTATATATATGTATATACCTATGGATATGTGTGTGTATATATATACATATACCTATGGATATGTGTGTATACATATATATATATATACCTATGGATATGTGTGTATACATATATATATACCTATGGATATGTGTGTATACATATATATATACCTATGGATATGTGTGTATACATATATATATACCTATGGATATGTGTGTATACATATATATATACCTATGGATATGTGTGTATATATATATATATACCTATAGATATGTGTGTATATATATATATATATCTATGGATATGTGTGTATATATATATATACCTATGGATATGTGTGTGTATATATATATATATACCTATGGATATGTGTGTGTATATATATATATATACCTATGGATATGTGTGTATATATATATATATACCTATGGATATGTGTGTATATATATATACCTATGGATATGTGTGTATATATATATATATACCTATGGATATGTGTGTATATATATATATATACCTATGGATATGTGTGTATATATGTATACCTATGGATATGTGTGTATATATATATATACCTATGGATATGTGTGTATATATGTATACCTATGGATATGTGTGTATATATATAAATACCTATGGATATGTGTGTATATATATATATATATATATACCAATGGATATGTGTGTATATATATATACCTATGGATATGCGTGTGTATATATATATATATTTGTACCTATGGATATGTGTGTATATATATATATATATACCTATGGATATGTGTGTATATATATATATACCTATGGATATGTGTGTATATATATATATACCTATGGATATGTGTGTATATATATATATACCTATGGATATGGGTGTGTATATATATATATTTATACCTATGGATATGGGTGTGTATATATATATATTTATACCTATGGATATGTGTGTATATATATATATTTATACCTATGGATATGTGTGTATATATATATATTTATACCTATGGATATGTGTGTATATATATATATATATATATATACCTATGGATATGTGTGTATATATATATATATATATATACCTATGGATATGTGTGTATATATATATATATATACCTATGGATATGTGTGTATATATATATATATATATATACCTATGGATATGTGTGTATATATATATATATACCTATGGATATGTGTGTATATATATATATATATACCTATGGATATGTGTGTGTATATATATATATACCTATGGATATGTGTGTATATATATATATACCTATGGATATGTGTGTATATATATATATACCTATGGATATGTGTGTACATATATATATATATACCTATGGATATGTGTGTATATATATATACCTATTGATATGTGTGTATATATATATACCTATGGATATGTGTGTATATATATATATATATATATATACCTATGGATATGTGTGTATATATATATATATACCTATTGATATGTGTATATATATATATATATACCTATGGATATGTGTGTATATATATATATACCTATTGATATGTGTATATATATATATATATACCTATGGATATGTGTGTATATATATATATATACCTATGGATATGTGTGTGTATATATATATATATTTATACCTATACATATGTGTGTGTATATATATATATATTTATACCTAGGGATATGAAGGTGTATATATATATATATATATTTATACCTAGGGATATGAAGGTGTATATATATATATATATATATATATATATATATATATATATATATATACCTATAGATATGTTTGTATATATATATCTATATATATATATATATATATATACCTATGGATATGTTTGTATATATATGTATATATATATATATACCTATGGATATGTTTGTATATATATATATATATACCTCTGGATATGTTTGTATATATATATATATACCTATTGATATGTGTGTATGTATATATATATATATACCTATGGATATGTGTGTATATATATATATATACCTATGGATATGTGTGTATATATATATACCTATGTATATGTGTGTATATATATATACCTATGTATATGTGTCTATATATATACCTATGTATATGTGTGTGTATATATATATATACCTATGGATATGTGTATATATATATATATATCTATGGATATGTGTATATATATATATATATCTATGGATATGTGTGTATATATATATATATATCTATGGATATGTGTGTATATATATATATCTATGGATATGTGTGTATATATATATATCTATGGATATGTGTGTATATATATATATCTATGGATATGTGTGTATATATATATATCTATTGATATGTGTGTATATATATATATATCTATGGATATGTGTGTATATTTATATATATACCTATGGATATGTGTGTATATTTATATATATACCTATGGATATGTGTGTATATATATATATACCTATGGATATGTGTGTGTATATATATATATACCTTTGGATATGTGTATATATATATATAAATATATATAAATATATATATATACCTATGGATATGTGTGTATATATATATATATATATATACCTATGGATATGTGTGTGTATATATATATATATATACCTATGGATATGTGTGTATATATATATATATATATATATACCTATGGATATGTGTGTATATATATATATATATACCTATGGATATGTGTGTATATAGATATATATACCTATGGATCTGTGTATATATATATATATATATATATATATATATATATATATATACCTATGGATATGTGTATATATATATATATATATATATATATATATATATATATATATATACCTATGGATATGTGTATATATATATATATATATATATATATATATATATATATACCTATGGATATGTGTATATATATATATATATATATATATATATATATATACCTATGGATATGTGTATATATATATATATATATATATATATATATATATATATATATACCTATGGATATGTGTATATATATATATATATGTATATACCTATGGATATGTGTGTATATATATATATATATATATATATATATATATATATATATATATATATATATATATACCTATGGATATGTGTGTATATATATATACCTATGGATATGTGTGTATATATATATATACCTATGGATATGTGTGTATATATATATACCTATGGATATGTGTGTATATATATACCTATGGATATGTGTGTATATATATATACCTATGGATATGTGTGTATATATATATATACCTATGGATATGTGTGTATATATATATATACCTATGATATGTGTGTATATATATATATACCTATGAATATGTGTGTGTATATATAAATGTATTTATACCTATACATATGTGTGTGTATATATATATATATATATTTATACCTAGGGATATGAAGGTGTATATATATATATATATATATATATACCTATAGATATGTTTGTATATATATATCTATATATATATATATATATACCTATAGATATGTTTGTATATATATATCTATATATATATCTATATATATATATATATATACCTATGGATATGTTTGTATATATATATATATATATATATATATACCTATGGATATGTTTGTATATATATATATATATATACCTATGGATATGTTTGTATATATATATATATATATATATATATATATACCTATGGATATGTTTGTATATATATATATATATATATATATATACCTCTGGATATGTTTGTATATATATATATATACCTCTGGATATGTTTGTATATATATATATATATACCTATGGATATGTGTTTATATATATATATATATATATACCTATGGATATGTGTGTATATATATATATTTATACCTACGGATATGTGTGTATATATATATATATACCTACGGATATGTGTGATTATATATATATATACCTATGGATATGTGTGTATATATATATATATATACCTATGGATATGTGTGTGTATATATATATATATACCTATGGATATGTGTGTGTATATATATATATATACCTATGGATATGTGTGTGTATATATATATATATACCTATGGATATGTGTGTGTATATATATATATATACCTATGGATATGTGTGTGTATATATATATATATACCTATGGATATGTGTGTATATATATATATATATACCTATGGATATGTGTGTATATATATATATATACCTATGGATATGTGTGTATATATATATATATACCTATGGATATGTGTGTATATATATATAT